>NC_060283.1:35101401-35222857 GCF_021613505.1 Equus quagga | reverse complement strand
CCGGGCGGACCGGGCCGGACGCTGCAGGGCGCGGGGACAGCCCGCCCCGAGACCGCCCGGGGTCGGGCGCGCGCGGCCTCGCGCCGCCGTCGCGGGGAGCTGCTGGCCGCATTGTCCGGAGGAAACGGAGCGCGAGCGCTGGCCCAAGGTCACCGCCCCGACGTGGCCGGAGGAAGCGGGCCTCGGACGCGGGCGGTCCGGCTCCGGGCTGCCTCGGGGTCAGGCTAGGCCGGGGAACGGGGAGGGCAAGGCGGGGGGAGGCGCCCTCCTCGCCGACCTGCCGGCAGCTCCCCCACGATGGGGGCCGGGGGGCACGGCTAGCTTGGAGGGGTTTGCTGGGCAGAGGGGAGGCGAGGGGGAGGACATGTTGGAACGATTCGTACTGCCGAGTCTTGGATTCTGGACCTGGTTCCGCGGGTGTGTCATCATGGGTGTGGCCCCCGTCTCCCTGGGGCTCAGTTTCCTCATCTGTCACATGAGGGGTCTGGGCCCGCCCCTCTCTGCATTCCCTCCAGTGCTGAAGTGGGGTCGGGAAGGATTGGAGGGGCCGGAGACGGCTGCTTGGAGGGGATGTCGGAATCTGGATAGGATTCTGTTCTGCTAAGGAAGGAGTAGCGTTAGGTGGCAAAGGGAACGAGGGCATTTCAGACCTGCATATCAGATTGAGCGGAACCTTCCAGAAATGAGCAGGATGTTGTTGAGGAACAGGGAGGTGGCCGGCCTGCCTGCCTTGTGCAGAGGATTCTCGGCTGGGTCAGGGGATGGAGGCATGGGGAGGTGACCGGTGGGAGAGATGTACACAGAGAAATCACCACCAGGCTAGGTGGTGTGGGGCTTGAGGACCTCCACCCGGACATACTTGCCATTCAGGTAGTAGGCAGTGCAGAAGGGGGCAGGTTTACTGCTGAAATTTAAAGGGCTGGGCTCCAAAGGTCGGTCAACCAACAGGGGTGACTCCCGTGCGGGGTGGGAGGTCCCTGGGCCCCAGCATTCTGAAGGAGGAGGGTGGGGTGTGGACTTTTCTGTGTCCTGATCTGGGCCTTTTTGGCTGGAGAAGTTGGTTGTCCCCTAGTGACCTGCAGTTGCATCTTTTACACTTCGATCGGCACTTTTCTGCTGCAGGCAGAATTGTAAATGAGGAGTTCCCCACCCCATGAGCTGAGTGGTCCCTGGTGTCCCTGCACAGGTGACATGGCCTGATTTTGCCACTATAGGCAGGAATGCTGAGTAAATATTACTTCATATGATGAAACTAGTAAATAGCACATGCAAACCTTCTTTGAGTGGTCTGAAAGCAAGTCCTACGCTGAAGAGGAACTTAACTGGGCCAATTACAACTTGAATTTACAGACTGAGCATGCTATTCAGTATAGCTGATCTGTTACCGAAAATGCTGCCACAGTCAGAGTGTAATTTGCAGTAAAGGGGAAGTTTAGTTTTAAAACAAGTCTTCAGAGGCCGGCCCCATGGCCGAGTGGTTAAGTTCCTGTGCTCTGCTTCGGCGGCCCGGGGTTTGCTGTTTGGGATCCTGGGCGTGGACCTACGTACTGCTCATCAAGCCTTGCCGTGGTGGCGTCCCACGTAGAAGAACTAGAAGGACCTACAACTAGGGTATATAACTGTGTAGTGGGGTTGGGGAGAAAAAAAGGAAGATTGGCAACAGATGTTAGCTCAGGGCCAATCTTAAAAAAAAAACAGGTCTGCAAAGAGTAAAGCATATTAAAGAAGGGAAAGAGAATTCTGAAGCAACTGCGGGTGTTCAGCTGACCTCTTGACTCTTTGAATAATTATTTTCGTTCAGATCTCTTTCATAGAGTTAATTTAACAGCTATGAAACATTCCCAGATTAGGTCTTTGGTTTGTCCCTGAAATGGCATGTCATAATGGTACAGAGGACGGAGAAATACATGGTCATTATATATTTGGGTTTTTTTAGAATGTTAGGGAAGTAAATTTTGTCTTCTGCGGAAAACAAAACACCAGTGTTGTTTTCTTTTGTATCTTGCACGGTCAGTGCCCACTGTGTTTTATTAAGGGTCACACACTTGTTGAAAATTGTAAGCCAAGAGTGATTCTAAGTGGGATTGAGTATGGGGCATGTGCTGCCCACAGAGAACAATTCAATGTGGGGTAGGGGTACAGAGGAATTAAGCAGAGTCCTCAGACTGCAGCGACACAGAAGGACTGTCTTAGTGTGAGCCTTTCTTTGTGCCAGTGAGTCTTGCCAGGATCCTCTGAGCGGCTCCTTCCGTGCAGGTCCTCAGGGACCTGGGTGTGGACTGGGCACATGCCCTGGCACTCGCTTTTCCATGGGGCTCTTTATTATGACTTTCCTAGGCTACTGCCTGCTGAACTTTATGGACACTGTGCTTTTATTTTATTGTTTGCCGTATTCGTATTGCCAAGGTCAGCTAGCTGATAAAAACCAAGTGGACTTTGTGTGGTGCATGTGGTGCTTCCAGCCGACCTCCCAAGCGATGGATGCATATCTTGGCCCACCATCAGGCACTCCTGACTATGTGGTAGGACTGATGTGCTCCAGTCTGGGTGCAGGGCAGTGGACGTGGCTGGAAAGGGAAACACTGCTTTGTGATCCAGATCTGCTGAAGGGATTCCTGACAAGATCGTTCTTGGGGCGTGGGCTGAGCAAGAGAGCCTGGCTCTAGATGGTGATGCTGTCTCTGATAGCTTGTGGGCTGGAGCCCCTACAGGTGTTCCTGACTGTGTGCCCAACCCCAGCATCTTCTCGTGAGGTTACTTCGTAAACTGGACTGATGACAGTTCCTTGCCCTGGGTACAGCTGAGCAGTGTGTTCATTGGTTACGGTTGCTGCCTCTGTGCAGGTCCGCCTGAGGAGATGGCATGGTAGAGGGGGATGGAGAAACTAGTGTTGGTTTGTTTTCACATTTTTGTCAGCTTTATTGAGGTATAATTGAAGTACACTAAACTGCACACATGTAAAGTATGCACTTTGGTCGGTCTTGATGTATGCATATACCCCTGAGACCATCGCCACACTCAAGATAAGATGTCCCATCATCTCCAGGAGGGAAACTAGTGTTTCTGTGGTGACCGCTTCCAGCAGCTGAGTGGCCTCAGACAACCCAGTTCCTGGGCCCCCGTTGCCCTAGGGTCCACGTCCGCAAAAAAGAGTGGGAGTCGGGGTGGGGGTGGGGACGGAGAAGTCCTTCCCAGATTTGAAACTCTAGGAGCTGTGAACACTGATGTGTAATAGAACTGTCTTTTGAAGGCTTTAGGCTAGCGATTCTTAAAGGGACTCAGTGTGTCTGTGTGTCTGCGTAAGTCATGCACAATTCAGGAGATCATATTCAATATGTTGTTGTCGTGGTACAAACAGAACATAATCTTACAGTCTTTGGGAAGATACATAGAAGATGGTGTGAGAAGCTGTGTAAGGCACCTGGTTTAAAAATGGTTGAAAGTACAATGAGGGTGGGGGATTCTTATATTTTGGCTTTCAAGATCTTGGCCTCAAACTGAAAGTTCTGTGCTTAGGTCAAGTTTTTCAACTGGAAGTTATTGATTGTTTTCTTTTGAAAGTGATCAGAGTGTATGAAAGGAAATGATAGTAAAGCAACAAAAGAAATTATGGAAATGTTGGACTGGGGACCAGTTTTCGTCCTCAATCAAAAGAAGTTCCAGAATCCCTCTCCAACTGTGGTGAAGCCAGCAAGAAGTGCCAGGAGGCCTGTGAGATGAGTGGTGGTTTATGTTAGAAACAGGCGGATGCTAGAGGACAATTATGCCTGTAAAAACTCGTGACATTTCTTTAGCCCCCTCTCCCAAGTGGTCAGGTGCGTCACCTGTGTTTTCTCTTTATCATCCTGCCCAGCGAGCTTTCAGCAGGGTGAACCTGAAACACAGATGGGTTGGAAGCAGCCAGTGAAGAGAATCTAGTTTGGGGCATTAATTATAACTTAATCTTGATGCTGATATTGCCTAAAAATGTAAGAAAACAACATAAATGAATGAGAGGTTGCTCATTAAAGGAAGAAGGAAAGGAAAGGAAAGCATTGGGGGCTCCCTCCTGACAAGAGGCCGATGCTTCCTGCAGTCTGCGATGGGCCGGGCACTGGGGCCACACACACAGGTGCATGTCCCCACAGTGGGGAGGGGCGGACTTACTAGTGGGCGGTGGTGGGCTCACGTGGAATGTGTTGGCAGAGGCTCCCCCCAGACCATGAGCTCAGAGGAGCTTTGTCACCACCACATCCCAGCGCCTCGCACGGGGCCGGGTGCCCATGGAGTTTGTTAAATGCATGGCTCTCCCTTTTAAAGTTTTTATTCGTACTTTAAAACATAGACTTCTAGAGGATGTCCTAGAGGTTACCCAAACTCATTATGAAGGAATCTAGTCTTACTACTGTACCTTATATGCTAAATTTTTCTACAACTAAATTAAAGAAAAAAATTGAAAACCACCTCACATCATTGTCTTCAGTGTCCAGTCACTGTCTAGAGACGTGTCCTTAACCCTGCTTTCCATCTGTCTTTCAGGGTAAAGGTGGCAGTAATGCTGACGCTGGCAAGCAAGCTGAAGCGGGATGACGGTCTCAAAGGGTCCCGGACGTCAGCCACGGCCTCCGACTCCACTCGGAGGGTTTCTGTGAGAGACAGGCTGCTTGTTAAAGGTGACGGTCATCCACGCAAGTGGGTTTTATGTCCTATGACAAAAAGAAGTGTGTCTGCAGGCTCTTTGGGGATATGAAGCAGTCTCTTGCTGAATAGAAATACCTGTTCGAAAGTATTTTAAAATGTAATTGCTTATCACTTACAATGGAAGGACTTTGTACTGTGCACACGCTGTGGGAATGCTAATGGAAAGAAAATGGTATTAAAACTGCGGTGTGTCTGATACACGTGGAATATTCTCTGTAGGGGCTGCCAGAGTGCTAGTGGAAGGAATAAGGTACTGGGAGCCAGCAGGCCTCAGATTCTGGTCCCAGTGCGGTCGTGGGGGTTGGGAGGCGGGGGTTCTTCCTTTCTCCTGGCCTCCTCAGCACCCTAGTGTGTGTCTGTAAAGGAAGGGAGTGGGATTTGGTCGTGTCTTAGGGTCCGGCTATATTTTATTCAAGTCAGAGTCTGAGGAGAGCCTTGTGCAAAATCAGTTGTAGTCACAGAATTGATAACAGGGAGTCCTAGAGCTGTAGGCTTTGGAGAGGGTTTATGTCATGTGTGTATGTGAATATGCCCGCGTTTGTGTGCAACTTCCGCGTTCGTTCAGTGGACCAACTTAAAACCTTAAGGTGCAGAGGCAGTTTCCTAGGGTCGTGAGGACTACAAAAGAGGACGATGAAGCAGCTCCTGCCTTTAAGGAGCTTATAATTTGCAGCATTTTATGCTTTATGATGTGTTTACATTTCCCAAGTGTAAGGAGCTGGGAAGCAAAGGAGGCTTCAGTAGTTTGTTAGAACTGCCCATTTTCATGGTGTATCAAGTTGACACCATGGTGGTTACTGGCATTTGTCTGTCCTGAAATGGATGGAATGGCAGGAGACCTGGTGTATGAAGTCACTGTGTTGAAGCTTCTCGGAAACCAAGCACTGCCAGGCTTGGGAGGGAGTGGGAAGAGGAAGACATCGGGTTCTGGGGAGACTTCAAGGGTGCACTCTTCCTAGTTCTCCCACTGCCCCTGAATCTTGACTTAGCTCTGGCTTATCCAGCCTGATGGATGATTGGTTAAAGATGGAGCAAGAATCCTTTTTACATTTTGGCATTACCTACCGTGTTGGGGAGAGCATTAGATTGTGTTCGGAGTTTGTTACAGCGCTGAAAGTTTACTCTGGGGAGTCAGAGGGTGGGGCATAGCTGCAGCACCTCACGTGGGGGGCGTCCTTTAGGGCTTGTGTCTCTTTCCTAGATGCTGGCTCCAGGGTTCCATCTGCAGAGGAACCCAGGGGCCAAGCAAGCCAGGGAAAGGGTTTGAAGTGTGTTGCTATAGTCCTTTGAGTGGAGGGTGTCTTAGTGCCTGGGGAATTAAAGTGAGGAAGGTCCAGGCGTCAGCTGAAGGGGGAGCAGGTAGGAAGCTGGCAAAGAGACTGCTCCGTCTTCTTTGCCATAGCCTCGTCCTGGTTAATAGCAGCTTGTACACTGAGCTCTTGGGGCCAGGCCCTCTGTCGGGCGCTTTATGGGGCAGTTCTCATTTGGCTTTTGTTATGCCTTGCCAGGTGGGTGCTTTGTTCTGCAGCTGAAGAACTGATACTCAGAGAGGTTCAGAAGCTTGCCCAGGTTGCAGCTTTATTGCAGCAGGACAGCCAGACCCACATACTGCAGTAGGGCAGGCACTTGGGGAGCAGACCCAGCAAGCACAAACCGAAGGAGCAGAACAGAAGTACAAGTCCACGGAAAAAGAGGATTCAGGGAGGCACAGAGGTCCCCCCACCCCTCTGGCCCTGCTCAAGGATTCACCTGGGAGCTCTCGGATGCCTCCAGGGCCTGACGCAGCCCAGGGCCGCCCACTGGGGCTCACAAAGCTGGACTCTGCCCCAGCTCCAGAACAGGAGATGTCTTTGGCTGGGTTTACAGGGCCCAGCTAAGGTCCTTTGGCCTTGTGAGACTCATCAAGGAAAGGTGCAGAACCACCTTGTGAGGCCCCCTGTTTCCATCCTCCCTGGGCCGCTGGTGATGGATCATGAGGTTTCTGGGGCCGAGAGCACTTACAGCTGGTGGCTGGCTGTGGGCAGCAGGGCTCCCTGTAACACTCCCCTCTTGTGGCCTGCTCCCTCTGTCTGCCTCAGGGGCTGCTAGGCTGAGTGAGCTGGCTGGCTGAGTGGTGGGTAGTTTGGGCTTGTGGTGGAGGGTGGGCCCGACCGGGAGGGGAGGCTATGGACAAGAGGTACCTGATGGAGAGTGCTCTGATGGCTGATGAGTGCTCGTCCGTTCCTAGGGCGCTCCTTTGCTAGGCTGTACGTGGCACCGGCCTTCATTCTGCGCGTTTCTGATGGTGGCAGTGGAGTCCAGGGCTTTTGTGGGGCAGGGGGAGGCATTTGAAGGGGTGATTATGATGAGAGTCCCTTCTAGACGAAACCCCCCTTTTGGGCCTTTGAGAAAAGCAGAGTGCCCGAGTTCAGCAAGATTGCTACAGTCAGGACTGTCATCTTGGACAGTGACTTTAACTCATGTGAGAATGCTCCTCATGGGGATCAGTAGGTTGTAGAAAAGTGTGTTAATGTGTCTTTGGGACTCAGTGCCATAGACAGACTTCCTGAGAGCAGGGAATTTGGCAGGCAGCATGGTTACTTAGGAGTATCCTGGGGACTGACACCTGTGGAGGGAGGTGAAGGAAGCAGGAGCAGCAGAGGGAGAAATCGAGCTTTGACAAACGCCCCCCGCCAGCCTCTGCTCGGAGCAGGCATGGCCCTTGAGAGATGTCCCTGGTCAGGGAGATGCTCAGGCCTTCCTGCTCTGCATTGACCAGTCGTCAGATGGCAGCTGTCCTGCGAGGGGTGTGGCCTGAGGTGGGGGTCTCTGCCAGCCCTCATTGAGGGGGATCCAGGCTGTGCATCCTATAGCCCAAAGGAAAAACTACAGAGACTTACAAGCAAATGTATTTTATGTATATGTATTTTAACATATGTATTTTAGCATATGTATTTTAACTGGTCAGTTGCCATGCTTGACCTTACATGGTGAGGGATCTGGCTTGGTGCAGATGGCTGTAGGGTTGAGCTGATGGATGGAGGAGATTGGAGGTTGGCAGGGACAGTTGTCGCTAGTGGGCAGGGCCAGTAGGCTACACAGTTGAAGCTCCTGTTCTTTTTCTTGGAATTGTGGGCCCAGTTCTGAAGGGTGACAGAAGGCTGGAGCCAGCCCTCCCTGGAAAGCCTGTAGCCTGCCTTGGAGCAGCTGGCCGTGGGGGGGCCCTCTACCATCCTGGCACCGTGGCCACACTGGCTTTTCATTTGCACCCCTAGGGTAGTTCTCAAGGACACACTTCAGGCTGAAGGGGAGAAATGCTTCTAGCCGCAGTCCCTGGAGGCTGTAGAACAATTGAGCGTTTCTGGGCTAGGACTTGGCTGCTGTCTGCCCTGAGTCCTGGGAGCTGGAGACACTGGGGAGAGAGAGTGTCAGATCTGTGCATTTCCTGTTGGCCCTGACTCAGGTCTGGGCTTGACCGGGGAGCCATCACCACTGTTTGCAGCCACAGGGCAGAGGGCACTGCTCTTCTGGTAGACCTTTGTGGTGGCTGTGAGTCTTATAGTGCTCCCTACTTCCCAGAAAAGCCCTCAGGGCAGAATTACTTTCTTGTTTATCAGAAGCTTAGTACTTTTCAGATAGCGGGAACATGTCTGTTTCCCTGTTCTTTCAGTTGTTCACTCAACAAACATTTTAGTGCCTGCTGTGTGCCAGCCTACTATTAGTACCCCCAAAGACCTCAAGGGACCCCAAGCAGGCTGGCAGGAACCTTTTGCCTGTTTTTGTTAAATGTGGAGATTTGGAATTGAGCTGACTGAGTTTGGGGTCAGGTCTGGAATGTGGACAATGGAGGAAATGAATCTGTGTGCAGCCTTTGTCCATAGCAGTCCCTGCACCCCAGGTGGTTCCTGGCCTTCTCTCCTTTTAGCAGGTGGCTTCTGGGCCTGGGGCTGTGGTGTGAGCTCTCTGTGCTCTGAGCCTCCTCTCCAAAATGGAGAGGCCTGGCTGCTCACCTGCACTTGCTTCCCAGCATCCAGGGGGCCACGTGGGGCCTCCCTCGGGCGAGCCTTCTGTGTCCACACTAGCACTTTGGTCATGTGACGGTATAGGAAGGGCCCCATTCCAGTGTGGTTCCTGGAAGAGTGAGAGAAAGAGAACATTTATTGTTCTCCAGAGCTGCTCCCTCCACGCTAGGCCTTGCCCAGGGCTCCGGGGCTGGGCTCGGGGTTTGGTTTGCCATGTTAGCAGGATATTTAGAGCATTTAGCAGCGTGTGAAGCTGGGTTACACGCCACTACGTATTTTAAAGACTAGAGCGGTGGCCCAGAGAGGAGGAGTCCTGCTCACGTGGAGCCAAGGCAGCTGGCCCCAAGGCTAACCTTTAAATGCTTTGTTGAGGGTTAAATACCAGTGAAGCTGCCCAGGGAACTTGGCGGTCCCCTCAGGTGTACCCAGTAGCCCAGTGGGCCAGGAAGGGTCTGCAGAAGACGAACAAGGGCCCAAGTCAGCCTTATCTGCTCGTGTTGAAAGTGGGTGGTATGAAGCCTTGGGGCTCCATTCCCATCGCTACCAGTCTCTGCTGCAGGGGGTTACAGCCTCACTCCCCCAGGGTGCAGAGGGGACCATATGTACTCTGGGCCTGCACTCTGCAGTCTGCTGCTGGAGGCCCTTAGACTGAGTGGAAGGGCTGACATGGGACTCTAGCAGTGCTGTCTCTGGAGGGACTGATGCCCTTGGGTCAAGTGTCTCCCAGGTAAGGGCACTGTGCATGGATGCTGGGAGTGCAGAAGAGAAGCTCGGTGCATGAAGACAACAGGAAGCTAAGAGATGAAGTTCTGGTTCCACAAATCTAAGAGGGTAGTGGTTTGGGTGGAAGGAGCTAATCAAGTCTCCTGGGAAGTAGCTGCTGTCTCTACCTGGGTCAAAGGGCACAGCTGCTCTGCCTGATGGGCCTTGGACCTGACTCTTGCTAAGAATCATCTGCGCCTGTGTTTGGCCTTTTGTCTTAGCTCAGGTACCATAACAAAGTACCTTAGACATGGTGGCTTAAACAACAGGCATGTATCTCTCCTGGTTCTGGAGGCTGGGAAGTCCAAGATCAAGGCACCAGCAGATTCAGTTCCTGGTGAGATCCCTCTTCCTGGCCTGCAGGCACCTGCTGTCTCTTCTCATAAGGGCTCTAATCCCATCATGAGGGCCCCACCCTCATGACTTCATCTAACCCTAATTACCTCCCAAAGGCCCCAGCTCCTAATGCCATTGCATGGGGAGGGGGGTTGAGTTTCAACATATGAACTTTGCAGGGGACACAGTTCACTCCACAGCACCTTTGGAATGCCCCAGTCCCCAACTATACCAGGAGAAAGGCTCCTCATGTCTCAGGGCATTCACGTGGGAGCATTGCCACCTTGCTGGCAAGTGTGCCTTTTTGTTGAGTCAAGCACATCCTGAGCATCCCACATGTGCCAAGCTCAGGGCCAGGTCCTGAGGTCCCAGGGCTGTGTCACTGACAGCCACTGCGATGGAGAGCATGCAGGTTGGAGTGACAAGCAGTGCAGAAACAACTGGAGCACTGGGCTGTGAGCAGCCCACAAAAGAAAAGGGTGCGTCCATGCCATGGGGGGCCATTGTGGTAACCAAGTGGATTTTGCAATCTGATATTTCAGTTCAGTCATACTTCAAGTGGGCTCCGTGTTTTGATATTTAGTCAGAAAGGAAAAGAGTCTAATTTCTCAGAAGGAAGTTGTGCTGCCACGGAATTATGTAAGGTGCCAGGTGCCTCCCAGAAAGGCTGGGCCAGTGAGCGGTAGAGGTGTTAGCACCTTGGAACAGGCGAGATTTCTCAGTTTAAAAATATCTGAATCGCTCCTTACCTTACACGTGGGGCTAGTGTCCTTCGGGCGGTAAGGTGATACAGGGAAGGGCCACTGCTTTGCCAAGAGGCCTCTCAAGCATGTGAAGCAATTCGCTTGTTTCTTTGGTCAGAGTCATCTTGTACATGGGTTCTAAAGTGATAACGGTTGATGCTAGTGAATTATTATTTGCCATTGTTGGAAGTGTGGAGAAACTACTTGTCATTTGCGACAGCTCCCTGAGAGGAATGCGTGAGCATGTGTGGCTCATTTTATCTTCTGTATGGGGCTGAACTAAACTGCTGAGCGTCTTTATTGAAATACTTGTGCCCCTAGGATTGTATTCCTTGCCTGCACTGGCTCTTGGACCAAAAGCCTAGAGGTGGGGGTCATCACTGGACCGGCTCTGAGGGCTCTCCCTGGCCCTTGCCCACCTTCCTTGAGTGAGTTCCACTGAACGTGGAAGTGCAAGCACGCTCATCTTTGGAGTTTAATTTCTGGACTACAATGTGAAGTTATTAAATCTGTTGTGTGAATAGCTGTGTGTAGATGTTTTAGCATGGCAAAATAGCCTACAGCAGCTTTCTATACCTGGGGAGAGTAAAAAAATCCAGAGGCCCCGGCCCCGCCTAGAACTTTTGGTGTCATTGGTCTGGATAGGGCTGGGGTGGCAGGATTAGCTTGGCAAGTACTAGATTGTAGTGATGATGCACAACTCCAAATTCTACTAAAAATCATTGAATTGTACATTTAAAGTGGGTCTATTTTGCAATATGTAAATTGTACCACACCAATGCTATTAAAAAAACAAAAACAAAAAAAAGCGGGCCAGCCCGGTGGCACAGCGGTTAAGTTCACATGTTCCACTTCAGTGGTTTCGGGGTTCACCAGTTCCGATCCCAGGTGCAGACCTAGCACTGCTTGTCAAGCCATGCTGTGGCAGGCGTCCCGCTTATAAAATAGAGGAAGATGGGCACGGCTGTTAGCTCAGGGCTAATCTTCCTCAAAAAAAAAAAAAAAAAGAAGCAAACAACTCCCCGGGTGATTGATGTGTAGCCAGGATGGAGAATCCCTGTCCTACAGTGAGGTGTCCTCCAGCCTGCGAGCCTTGTGCCTCCACACCCCCTCCCTGACGTGCAGAGGTCTGGTTCTGTTGCTCAGTCATCGTGATGCCCCTGGTCAGTGCCTCCTGCCCTCCTGTGCCCAGAACTCCCCTCTTCCTCAACCCCGGTGACCACAGTGTCTTCTTAAACATTTCACTTCTGTTACGTGGCCCCCCTTTCAAGTCCTCTGGGTATGTGTTTAATTTCACTGGGTTTTTATAAAGCTGGACAACCAGAGTTCTCACAACTGCAGGTAGGACAGGCCTGTAAGAGAAGGCCGGGTTCCAGTGGCCGTCATCAGTCTCCCAAAAGAAGGGCCTTCAAGGACAGTTTCTTGTAGATTCTTAGCAACAAAAAGTTAAATAGTATAATAAAAAATGTAAATAGTATTTATCTTAAAACATATAGTTTAATTATATGAATAACATTTATTTAAAAGTGATTATTATGAATAACTCATTTGATAAAATGTGTGCTTTTGTGATAAAATGAGTGCCCTGTGGGAGCCGGTGGAGCAGAGTGGCCTTGGCTCCCTCCGCCGGAGGGCGTGGTGTGATCTGGGCAGAGGGCTCTGGTCCTCCTCAGCCCACCTCACCGCACTCTATAGTCCTTAGCAAATTCCCGCTCCGAGGAAGGGTGATAGTGCGCCAGTCGGAAAGACGAAACTGAAGATTGCTGTGGTCGTTATAAGAAGAATGATGGTGAGGTTTTCACAGGATCATCATCATTTTGTTTTAAGTGACTATATTTTAATGTACCAAAACCCAAGACTGCTGAGAAGACAGATTCCCAGGCTTGCATTTCATCACAAAACTTGTTCCTTTTCTAATCACAGCAAAAGGGTGATTAACTGTTACTCCTCTCCCACGCCCGGCTCCACTGAAGAGACTGGCTCTTTTTCTCACGAGTGAGAACTCTCTCCCCGGCTAGAGCACTGGATAGGACGCCCTGGAACCAGGAGGGAGCATCCCAAGCTCCACTCTTCTGGGTGCCCATTCCAGACACCTGGACCCCAGAGCTAATACATTTAGTGGGCCCCCTGTCTCTACTCAGATTCTCAGTCAAATAGCTGATATCAAGGCCTGTGGCCTTCCTAACCCCTCAGCCTCAGAACAGAGCCATCTGCCAGTCTTCCCACTAATGCACTCAGTGTTCAGCTTTGCAAACATTATGGTCTCTGTCATCCTCCTCCCCTCCCCTCCCCACCTCAATTGTTACCTGCTGCTTCCTGTATTTTGACCACCAATTTGCTTCTTTTTTGTGTTTTTTTGTAACCTGGTTTCCATCTTTCCACTTGCTTTCCTGCTGTTTTGAATGTCCTCAGCAGGGTCTGATCCACATCCGATGGCCTTGCCTTGGGCCAGTCTGTCCTCTCTTTACTGGGTCACTGTGTCCGTGTGTCTCGCTTACTCTTCTGCCTGTTTCTCATCGTAACTTTCCCTGCTCCTTGTTCTCTGATTTCTGCTGAGGTTCTTCTTCTCACAGCCTCTCCCCTTTGTCGGTCTCGTGATGTCAGGTGGCATCGCTCTGTAGGGGCTCCTCTGCCCTGGCCGTGGTCGTGCACCCAGACCTCAACTTCCTCCTCCCGGGACATCAGCCCTCGGTGCCATCTCTGACCCCTCCTGCCCCACACAGTTGGCAGATCTTCCATCCTCTTTGCTCTCAGGCACCCTCACTCTGCCTGCCTTTGCTGGGCCCTCACTGCCTAGCAGAGTGCCCACCTCAGGTTGTCTGCCTACGCTTTGCCCTTTCTGAAGTTGTCCTCTTGAGGCAAAGCTTAGAAAGTTGTTCAGAAATCTTGCTCAGCTCTCTATTGTTGCAGAATGAAGTTTAGAATTCTGCACTGTGTACTCAGGGTCCTGCTCAATCCTGACTGGTTTTCGACCTTGTTTCCCATTGCTCTGTGGTTGTCTTTGTACCCATTGCTCTGGCTGAACAGGATGCCTCTGGTTTCTGTGCTTGTCTGTGTTCTGTGCTTTTGTGCATTGCTAACTTATCTCCTTGGAATACCTTTTTATCCACCTCTGCAGGACTGTTCTACCTGTTCGTTAAAGCCCAGCTCAAAAACTTCTCCTTCCTTTAGTCTCCACAGCTGGAGGGAATCTGCATGCTCCGAGGACCCCAGAGCACATTACGTTGTTGAGGCACAGGCAACATGCCTGCCCAGTTATTTCTGGGTCTCCCCCACCCCCAGGCCTCAGCTCTTGAATAGCAAGATTGAGGGGGGTTTGTAGCTGTGTTCTGGCAGAGGGGTGCTGGCCGTCAGTGCTCAATTAGTGACTAATAGAAGAGGCCCCAGAGAGCGCTAGGACCAAGGAATGTAGCTCAGAGGAGGTGACTCCCTTGGGTAGTTAGCAATGCCCACAGATGGCACAGGGCAAGGGTTTAGGCCCAGCAGGAGGTCGAGAGTTTCCTCTCACTGGAAAAGTTTGAGCCCAAACTGGGCGAGCCCTCACCAGAAGACAGATCTGGAAAAACTGGAGGAGATACAAGGCGTATATATAAATCAAATTTTGAGGGCAGGAGTTCCACTCCTTGAGGGAACAAGATTTTCAGAAACAGTAGTGACTGTTTACGTATAGGTAATTGCCATGTTAATTTTAAATGACTTTCATTCATACTGAGTTTTCAAGGGCCCTTGACTGCACTGGTTGGCATCCTACAAGTCACTTTGTGTATTTGAAAGCAGCGTCATGGCTTAAAGTCTAAACTTTAGACCAAGTGTAGGTTTCAGTTAATTCGGTTTATTTATTATTATTTTTCCTCAGTGTTCTGGGGGAAATTACCAGTTTAGAGCTGGTGATTTTATGTGGAGTAGTTGACTAATATTAACAGTAATCTCTTTGTTTCCACAGAGGTTGCAGAACTTGAAGCTAATTTACCCTGTAAGTATAACATCCCCAATCAAACGTTAAGTGCTATAAAATAATTGCATGGAGAAGCTTGTTTTATGTTTTAATAATCTTGCATCACAAAAAGCCTATTTTTCACGTATGTTAGGAACACATTTTACTTTTGTGCAAACAAGTACAGCCCTTTTCAAGGCTCCTGTGAGGAGGAGGCGTGGACCATGTCTGGGTGTCACGCAGCAGTGCCTCCTCTCTCCTTGCTGTGGCAGGGGTGTGTCGGCTAGGTTTTGTGTCTCTTCCTCAGCATTCTGTATCCCGCTCTCTTTGAGTGAAAAGTATATAAATCAGTGACGGACAGTCTTGTTTTTATTAGTGACAGAACCACCTTTTTGGTCCCGAAAGTGCTGATTTATAATTGTCTCTGTGCGTGAGGTGGGATGACCATATGCCTTTCTGTCACCAGTGCGCCTCTCCTTGCTTGGTCCTCCCGCTCAGACACACACAGACCAACTGTGCTGTCCTCGGTGGGCACGCTCGCTTACTAGGCACTTCTCTCATGTGATGTGTCAAAGTTTCTTATTTCTTTTTTCTATCGTTAATCCCTTCCCAAACCCTTTATTTTATAAGACCCTCAAAGTCTGAAAGCTTTGGCCATTTTAGTATTCTTTTGTTAGAACGTTTTATCATACTTGGTTAAAAATAGTTCTGAGGCTGAGGATGTTTGTCAATGTGGGTGAAATATTTTATACATGGGTCTCCTGGTCTGGGCAAAGCCTACAGAGAGCTTGGTGTGGAGGCCCAGCTCACATAGGGTAAGAGAGGGCCCGTTCCAACCTCCACCTAAAGTTGGAAAGATAATTGTGGGGTGCAGCCCTTCAGTGGTTGTGAAATCCATTTGTGAGGGTAAGTACATACTGTTTCTTGAAAAACTATTTTTAATATATAGTATTTATATATAGCTATAGTGGGTTGTGATATAAAATATGTTTTAGTGTGAGTCTGAGTTGAAACTGTCTTAAGTCACTGGATTGTTTGACCTCAAAGTTTTCTTCTAGTCAGAAGGAAGTATCTTGGAATTCTATTAAAGGTTGTCTTTCTACCTACTGAAGTATTTACAGATGATTTACTTTAGGATGTTCCAGGAAAACAAACAATCGTGTTGTGTAGGATAGACGAAGGAGGATTGGCAAAATATTGAAGCTGAGTGTTGGGTTCATTATTCCTATTCTCTGCTTTTTTAAAAAAAAATTAAGTATATTAGGGGGCTGGCCCCGTGGCCGAGTGGTTAAGTTCGCGCTCTCCGCTGCAGGCGGCCCAGTGTTTCGTTGGTTCGAATCCTGGGCGCGGACATGGCACTGCTCGTCAGACCACGCTGAGGCAGCGTCCCACATGCCACAACTAGAAGGACCCACAACGAAGAAGATACAACCATGTATGGGGGGGCTTTGGGGAGAAAAAGGAAATAAAATAAAATCTTTAAAAATAAAAAATTAAGTATATTAGGACGTTTTCCTGATAAAAAGTAAAATAAAGCGATCTTTCTATTTTCTCCTTCCATCATACCTTCCCATCAGCCCCCAACTTGAACATATATAGCCGTGTAGACATTTAATCAAAGACCACAAAAAACTTCCCCTTACACAGTTTATTTGTCCTTGAATAAGAATCTAATCCATAGAGTGTAGCTTTCGCTTCATCTAAAAATTTGGTTTAAAAACACTAAAATTTATAATTGGCTTTCAAAACAGGATTTTAACTGAAGACCTTAGGTTTGAAAAAGGCATGACACATCTTCCTAGCCCTTACGGCTAAGTGTCAGGTTAAAAGGATGACACACCTGCTATATGTATATATATGTGTACATGCCACACGCTATGTACCTTTTCTTTTCTCTCTCTCCCTTTCCTCTCCCCCAGCCAAAGTGGAGGGAAATCTAAATCAGTTTATACAAGTAAGCCAAACTTTCCAGAAGTATGCAACTCATTATTCTAAAGAGGAAACAAGAAGCCACCAGAGAGTAAATCTTTACTGTCTGTTTAATAATCTTTCTAAAATATTTATTAAGGCAAATAAAATAACTTGCCATGAGGCAGTGGTGCTAAGTAATTATTCAGGGCTAGTTTGGAGCTCTGTACGTGCAAGTTTATAGAGGCTTCTCTGTTTGCAAAAAATAAAAAATATCTCTTTCAGATTGATGGAAACATGAGGATCTCAGCCCATGCCTACAGATCGAGGAGGAGCTTGACTCTTTTTTCACTAAAGCCCCTGCATTGAACTAAAACAAAAACCGGACTTTCAGCCTTTTGTTGTTGTCATTAGAACTTAGACCTTGTTGAGCTTTCAAATTTTGGGTTCTTTTCAGTAGTTTTATTGTTTTTTAGTCCACTTTGATATAATTTCTTTATTCTTAGTGGGCCAGTCTAGTTTAGAGGGATTGATTTCTGCCTCTGGGCCTTTAATAAAACAAAGGAGAATGCTAGATATTAGAAACAAATGGATGAGAAACAAATGAGTCCACTAATCAGTGAAAGATTTCCCAAGCCCTTGTCACATGTTTTTGTTACGTGTCTCACGAGAAAGATGGCCTTTATCTTTTCAAGGTAAGAGTAAGAAAAATGAAGCCCATTTAGATTATTCTATACACAGTTCAAATGTGTGATTTGAGCGAAAATCTTGAACTCTTTGGCCCCACAGTTTTTTTTATTTCTAACATAAAGAATGTGACAATGTACTCTCTAAGACTCCTTCTTGCTCTTCTAGACTGAATTACCTTTCACTCTGCAATGATTTTGTGAGGGATTGGTTAAAAAAGAAAAAGGAAACCTTACTAACAGTTCTGCATTATTTGTATGTGGCGTACCTAGCACATTCATGAAGTAATGAAACGAGGCATGGTACAGGGAAAAGAGTCAGGAACTAGTTTTTAATTTGGAAACTAAACTTCCTTCTGTTGATAACCTGTGTGATCTTGGTCTGGTCACCGAACCTCTCTGGGCCTTCGTGTCATCCCTCATGATTGAGGACAGTGGACTAGATACTCTCTAAGGCCATTCGCAAGTCTAAATTTGAATCGTACTATTTTTGATGAAAATTCATACCACTGTAAAACTAGGCAAATATTTTCAGTGGGGCTTGTAAGAAATAAAGTCAATAGGTGACCCAAGGAATTTAGCATGATATTTTCCAAGTTTATAAAATGTAGACAATTTCTACATATATTCCTTCCAAATTCCTTGGGTGTTTACCATTCTCCGTATCATTTGTTTGAAGGAGGCACATGTAGAGTGTAGCCACCTTGCCCGTCTGCACCACTCGCCATAGCTCTTCTCCCAGTGGCAGCTCCTTGTGCTGATCCAGACTCCTGGTGTGGCACAGGTGGGCACAGAGCGTTGCCCTTGAGTCAGCAGAGCATTATCTCACCAACAGAGCAAGCCGAGTGACCGGTTGGATTTTGAAGATGTTAAAAAAAAAAAAAAAATGCTGTGGTAACTGGTGGGAGCTAGCTTAGTTGGCACGCTTCTTTTTAACTTCCATTTGCTGTGATGGATATGAATGACTGTGGTGCTGGGTGAACAGACTAGAAGTTTGGCCTGGGTGTTTTTTCTGGTTTTTCCATGTTTAGTTAGCCTTTACCCAAGTACAGTAATCTCCCTAAGGTATGATGTCTTCTTTCCAAAGTAAAGTACCCTAATTCTTGAAATCAGTGGAAAGATCTCTAGTGTTAGTGACCATTTAAAGGTTGAAAGAAAACATCTCAATTTGGAATTAACTAGTAAAAGACAATGAGGAGGAAAACATGACAGAAATCACTGGTTTGCCATTTTAGCACATTGGCACAGTTATTATCAGACAGACAGCGAGGGGAGAGCACGGACCGAGTCTGTCCACTACTCCTCCCGCCACGTCCCCTTCACGGGGGCCTCCAGCTTGGCCTCCACGTGAGGACTGCTGCTGCCTCTCAGACCTTCCTGATGTGCTGTTTCTTTTGCAGGTACATGTAAAGTGCATTTTCCTGATCCAAACAAGCTTCATTGCTTTCAGCTAACTGTAACCCCAGGTAATATTCTTACGTATTTAAGTGTTAAAGTGATTTTCAAACAGCAGATTTTAAAGGCTGCCCAAATCTGTAATCTTTGGCTTGATTTGTCCTCTAACTTTCTGAAAGTTGTGACAGTAATGACCATTCCCTATGAAGACGAGATATGTGCTTTGTAGTCAAATAAAGCATGGAAAGTGAGTCTCAGGCATTCGGCATATACTCTAGTGACTAGGTACAGACTTGAAGCGCTGACGTGAGTGCCTGCCGAGGCCATTGCCCTGTGGTGAAGAGTGTGAGCTGAAGTCATAACTGGGATCAGATCCTGCTCCGCCATCTAGTAGCAGTGTGACCATGGTTAAATTAATAACCTCTTAGCCACAGCCCACCTAGCTACAAAGTGGAGATCGAGTGGGACCTATCCAATGGGACAGTTGTGAGGGTTAAATAGCTAATGTGCATGAAGCTCTTCGGCCCCCTGTGAGTCTGGCACACGGAAGCAGGCAGCAGATTACCAGCTGCCCCTGTTGGGACTGATAAGTGTGTAAGCTCCAAGTGCTCCAGGAGGGTCAGTCACATAGTTCTCCTCAGTCAGATAGGAGGATGGACTTGGGTTTCTTCTAGTTACAGTGCAGCTCCAAGGTTCCAACACCTTGCAGCCCCGAGGCCTTTACATCAGGCAGTGGGCACCAGGCCATAGCCACTGGTGCAGCTGTGGGATGGGTGGGCAAGGAAGAAGGGAGGACAGGGGCGATAACAAGAGGGGAGGGGAGTGCTGGGAGGAAATAGAGGGTGTTATTTTATTTGGGGGAGGGAAAGGGAGTGAGAAACTGAGAATAATGAGTCATGAGCTAATTAAAAAGTGAGAGAATGCAGAATTTCAGTAGGTGATAATGGTCCCACGGATAAGCCCTGACATGGTCTCCCTGCAGGTAGGATGGGTATTTTGTGTTTTATAATAGCAGGAGAAATCCCGTTTTCAAAAACGTGCTTGAAAACTTTTAAAAATTCATTTAATCCCTGTGGTGGTTCTAAGATGGCTCTGGGACATATGCGTAAATTCTTCCTGGTGCCATTTCTGCTAAGATAAGCGAATGCTAGCATAGAATTAATACCAGAACACTGTCCTGAGAAATGGGGCGTTCCACACGCCTGACGTCGAGAGATAACTGAGCTCAGGACTTTAAAGTAAGAAATTATGAAAATTGATTCTTTGGCCGCTTTCATAAAACACATTGCACGTCCTGCTGTTTTTAGTGAAGAGTATTGAGCACACTTTGATGTTTCTTGATGACTCAAGGTCACCGTTACGAACGTCATTTATTATTACTGTTAGGCAGTACACGGTGTTTTCAGAAATTATTGTAGTGGTGAAGATCGGTTCTCTGTTTACTAAGTCGTCTCAGACTTGCGTGTTTGTAGTAAAAAGTATTTTCTTCCCTCTGCCTTTCCAGGGCATTTTCAGTGGCTGTCAGGGATTCTGTTGCTCTGCCTGCTGCCCAGGCTTGGGCTTTGGGGTCCTTTTCAGCCACTCAGAGACCTTTGTTGATTTTGCCAGGCTTGTTACTGTCTTACATGAGTGAGTTAGTGTTTCTTTCTTTTTCTTTTCTTTTTTTAACTGAAATTTTTTCCTGAGTTACATGGATGTTGTGATTATTGAGAGTATGTGTATGACACCATCTTTGATGTTCTTGTTTATGTTCTTGAAAACAGAGCACAATTGTTTGTTACAGTTTTGGCATTCACTGTTCCATCAGATGAAAAGATAACTTATGTTTTACTGCCTTAGCATTTATATTTACAGTAAGTGCACCTCAGGGACATTATCATCACATTGAACTGTGTGCTCAACATGCTCTTCAGACACTGTGTGTAGGCCCTTATTTTGTGTTGCCAGTGAGTCAGAAAGCTGATGTGGTTCCTGCTGTCGTTATTAAAGGAAGCATGGCAGACATCTGCCAACCCTCAAAACTTGCCTAATATCGTGGTTTTTTAGAAACTTTTTGGAGTCATGCTCTTCTTAGTATTGAAAAAAAAATTATAGAGATATGCCTAAGTAATAGTTTTAACAGTGTGAAGCAGATGGTTTTGAAACTGGCTCATTTGCATCCGGTCATCCTGGGGTGAGTCTGAAAACTCACGTAATATGTAATAAGACCCAGGTATTTGGGTGGTCAAGGGAGGGTTGCCTCTGCATCTGAAGCTCACAGCTCTTTACCTGGCTCCTGGCAAGATGGTTCCTCTTCATACTCGATAATGTTTTCATGGTTTTGTTTGTTTTTGGAATGTCCCTTTTTTGGAAATAGATGTACTCTTCAGAGAAAAGATGGAAATATAATTTGGTCATAGAGGAACAGAACTGAATTTAGGGGGAAAATAAGTCTCCACATCACATCACAAAACAAGAGAAAATACTTGGAAGTAAAATGAAACAAGACAAAGCAAAACCCTAAAGACGGGCTGGAATGCCCCCTGGAGTCCTCGTTGAAGTTAGAGGGACAGTCTGGGGCCAGGTCATAGTTGCCAGCTGACTTGTGGGGTCCTCCCAGCCTGCCCCACTGTGACGTGGTGGTTTTTAGGCAGAGGGGACCATGGGCTTAAATAACAGCTTGTTTGTTTAATTTTAGTTTTTACTTTTTAAATAAATTATACTGAGGTATAAAATTACAAACAATAAAATGTACTAATTTCAACTTGACAGTTTAATTAGTTTTGAAATATGTATACACCTGTGTAACTACAACCCCAGTGTAAAGATATTTCCAGCACTCTTGAAGTTCCCTTCTGCCTCTTTGCGGTCAATTCCTCACCCCCTGCTGCCCACCCCAGATTCCTTTTGATTTCTATTGCCATCAATTAGTTTTGTCAGTTCTTGAATTTCATATAAATGGAATTTTATATATCTACTCTTTGTCTCTGGCTTCTTTCATGTAACGTTTCTAAATTTATACATGTGGTGTATCAACAGTCTGTTCCTTTTTATTTCATTTTCCTATTGATGGATATTTGAATTCTTTCCAGCTTTTAGCTATGGTAAATAAGATTGCTATTAGCATTTTCATACCATCCTCTTTACACTCATATTTTTCATTTCTCGTCACTTTCACTTGAGTGAAATTTCTGAGTCATGGGAAAGATATGTTTAACTTTTTAAGATACTTTCTAAGGTGGTTGTACCATACACTGACCAGAAACGTATGAGACGTTCCAGATGTTCTACAGACTTTTCAGTGTTTGGGTGTGAAATAGTATCTCTCTGTGGGTTAATTTGCATTTCCCCAATGCCGGGATTTTGATTGAGACTGTTAACTGTGGATCAGTTTGGCAAGAAATGACATCTTAACAGTATTGAGTCTCCCAATCCGTGAGCATGGGGAATGTCTCCGTTTATTTCAATCTTCTTTAGTTTCTCTCAGCAGTATTTTGTAGTTTTCAGTGTAAAGGTCTTACAAATACTTTGTTAATTATATTACTAAGTATTTCATGTTTTTTGAAGCTGTTGTACGTGGTATTTTTAAAATTCCCACTTTACTGTTACTAGTATATAAAAATACGGTAGAGTTTCTAGTATATTGATTGTGTCCTCTACCTTGCTAAATTCACTTAGTAAACTCTAGTGACTTTTTAATATATTTTTAGGATTCCATGTCCCTGATCCTGATATCTGTAAATACGTTTTTACTTGTTTCTCACCAGTATGTATGCCTTTAATTTCTTTTTCTTATTGCACTGGCTATGACCTCCAGTACAGTGTTGAACAGAAATAGTGAGAGTTTATGTCTTTGCCTTGTTCCTCATCCTAGGGGGGAAAGTGTTCATTATCCACTGAATGTGGTGTTAGCTGTTGGTTTTTTTTTTTTTTAACATATCCTTTATCAGGTTGAAGTTTCTTTGTTTTCCTGGTTTGTTGAGAGTTTTTATCATAAATACAAGTTTTATTTTGTTTTGTTTTTTTTGCTGAGGAAGATTTGCCCTGAGCTAACATCTGTTGCCAATCTTCCTTTTTTTTTTTTGCTTGAGGAGGATTAGCCTTCAGCTAATATCTGTGACAATCCTCCTCTACTTTTTTTTTTGTTTGTTTTTGTATGTGGTATGCCTCTACAGCGTGGCTGATCAGTAGAGTAGGTCTGCACCCAGATCTGAACCGTAAACCTAGGCCACCCAAGTGGAGTGTGCAGAACTTTAACCACTCAGCCATGGGGCCAGTCCCACATACTTACTGATTTTTTAATGTTGTTGCATCGACCTTGTATTCCTGCAATAAACCACACTTGGTTATGATATATTATCTGTTTTTTATATTGCTGGATTCATTTGCTAATATTTTGTTGCAGAATTTTGTGTCAGCATTCATGAAGAATGTTGGTTTGTATTTTCCTTTGCTTGTAATTTCTTTGTCTGATTTTGGCATCAGGATAATGCTGGCATGGTAGAATAAATGAAGAAGTGTTCCCTCCTGTTTTCTGAAGGAGTTTGTGTAGGATTGGTACTATTTCTTCCTTAAATATTTGATAGAATTTACCAGTTAAGCCGTCTGGACCTGGAGTTTTCTTTCTGGACAAGTTGTTATTTATGAATTCAGTTTATTTAATAGATACAGAGTTATTTATCTGTTTTGTTAAGTCAGCTTTGATAATTTTTTTCTTTCAAGGAATTTGTTCACTTCACCTGAGTTTTAGAATTTATTGATATAAAAGTTGTTCAGAATATTCTCTTATTATTCTGCTAATGTCTGTAGGATCTGTGTTGATGCCCCCTTTTCTGTTCCTGATATTTGTAATTTGGGTCTTCTCTTTTCTCTTGATTGTGTTAGCTTGAGGTTTATCTGGTTGATCTTTGCAAAGAACTAGCTTTTGTTTTTCTCCATTATTTGTCCATTTCATTGATCTCTGCTCTTATCTTTATTATTTCCTTCCTTGTACTTTGGGTTTAATTTGCTTTCTTTTTCTACCTTCGTGGAAACTTGGATCATTGATTCAAAATAATTTTTTTTTAAAGCTATGTTGATTGAGGTCTAGGTTATATTCTTTTACTTTAGTGTAATGCTTTGAGTTTCACCCATGTTGTTACATTAATCAGTTTTCTGTGTGTTTTTCTGGATGAACTGTGTTCTGTTGTATGGGTGTATGCCGGTTTATTTATCCATGCACAGGTGATGCCCCTTTGTGGTGTTTCCTCTTTGGGGCCGTTATGCATAAAGCTGCTATAAACCTTTGCATGCAGGTCTTATGTTTGTATTTTTCTCCTGGAGGTGGAGTTACTGGATCATGTGGTAAGAGTAAGTCTAACTTGATAAACACTACCATAATGTTTTCCAAAGTGAAAGTACTATTTTTCATTCCCACCAGTGATGAATGAGAATTCCAGTTGCCTCACGTTCTTGCCAACAACTGGTATTGTCAATCTTTTCAATTTTAGCCACTCTGGGAGGAATGTATCTCATTATGACTTTAATTTGCATTTCCCTAACGACTAATGACGTTGAGTCTCTTTTCCTGTGCTTGTTTGCTGTCTGTATCTTCTTTGTTCAAGTGTCCATTCAAATATTTTGCCCATTTAAAAGTTGGATTGAGTGTCCCATTATTATTGAGCTGTAAGCTTTATGTACTTAGATATAAGTCCTTTATTAGATATGTGGTGGGTTTTTTATGGTTAATAACATCCTTCTAATTAATGTTAATATATAAAACTTCTGATTAGGGAATTCTATAGCTACACTGTAAATCTTGTACATTTATGTGTATAACAAATTTTTAAATGTGTTGATTCTTAGATTATTCATGTTTTCTTAATTTAAACATTTAATTTATAAAAACTGCCTAACTGGTGCATGATAAAGTATGGCTTACGTTGATTTGTCTCTTATCCCTGTTATGTTTGGTTAGAGGTTTTTCTTAGCATCGTTGCAGAGCTTTGGAGTTGTAGAAAGAAGAGTTTCTAAATGTGACATGAAGTAAGATCTCAATTTCTGAGTGAAGAAATATGTTTGGTAAGCCTGAAACACAAGTTTGGTTCCACACATGAACATTTTGGAACAACATTTCAATAATCCTGGAGATTTTAAGGGATCTGGAAATGGAGTAGAGCACTGAAGCACGCCTTTCAGCTGGACCAACATCCCGATCTTGAAGTGGCTTCTGGGTAGTTTACTGTTGATCTGTCAAGGTTTCAGACACAGAGAGTGTATACTCATCCCTGGTTCTTTCTAGGTTGATTTTTAACTTTAATATGGAGATAACCATTACTAAGGGATAAATTTGAGGAGGAACAGACTTTGCTGGGGGTGTCTTTTCTTTCAAATAACCCTACAAATACAGATGGTAATTCTTGTTTTATATATAATGGAAATGTGGTGTGAGCTCTTAAGACAGTTATCTGCCTTAGCATTAGCTAACTTTTGTTAGGAAAACATTCACTGCTCTTTTCTTGCTCCTTCCAAGAGCTCTGTTGATGTGATGCTTCTTTGCTTACCATCCTGCTGAGTCAGTGACTTGTCGAATGACACACACTGTGCTTACACTGATTTCTGCCCTCTGCCTCGCACATAACACTGCGGCAAACTCTCATGGGATGCTCAGGCTTCCTGGAGTGAGTGTGACATTAAATGTCTGACTTATGTTTTAAAAGCCATTCATTACCATGGTTAAAAGTATGGTGTGACGGTCACCAGTAAAAATGTATATAATCCGTATAAAATATCCCAAAACATGCTGTTCACATGTTAAGCTTCTGAGCATTGTAAAAATTGCCAGCACTCTTTCAGCTTCCTGTTCTACCTGGTAGTGCCTTTTATGTGGCATAGGCTTTTTCTTTATCTTTTTCAAAAATCATGATTAGCGAGGTAGGATTTACAGACAGTAAATTCACCGTTCTTAGGTGTACAGTTCTCTGCATTTTGACAAACACAGTCATGTAACCACCAGCACAGTCGAGATATAGACTGTTCCATCAGCTCAGAGAGTTCTCTCGCCCCTTTGTTGTCAGCATCCTCTTCCCACCTCCAGCCCCTGGCAGTCACTGATCTGATTCCTGTCCCTGTCGTTTTGTCTTTTCCAGAATGTCATATAAATGGACCCAAACAGTATGTAGCATTTTGTATATGGCTGCTTTTACTTAGCATAATGCTTTCAAGATTCATCCATGTTGTTGCATGTATTATTAATTCCACTGGCCATTGCTGACGTTGAAGATGGAGGAAGGGGCCATGAGCCAAGGAATACAGGTGGCCTCTTGAAGCTGGAAAATGAAGGAAATGAATTTTCCCTAGAGCCCCCAGAAAGGAACGCAGCCCTGACAACTCTTTGATTTTAGCCCAGTGAGACCCATTTTGGACTTCTAACCTACAGAAGATAATAAATTTGTATTGTCTAAGCCACTGAGTGTGTGGTAATTTATTATGGCAACAATTCAGAACTAAAATAAATAGTTGTGCTTTTTATGTCTTAAGAAGTCTTTGTCTAAGAAATATAAAGATTTCCTCCAATTAAAGTAGTTTTATAGCTTTAGGTTTTACAATTAGGTCTGCAGTCCATTTTGAGTTAATTTTTACGTATGGTCTAAGATAAGGGTCTAGTTTCTCCCCCTCCCCTCTCATCCCAGAATGAATGGGGAAGTGCTCCCTTCTATTTCCTGGAAAAAAGTTTATGTAGAATTAGTATTAATTCTTTATCAAATGATAGACGTCACCAGTGAAGCCACCTAGGTCTGGAATGTTGTTTTTGTTGTTTTGTTTTTGTGGCAAGATTTTAAGTATGAATAGTGTTTCTTTAATAGATGTAGGGCCATTTAGGTATTTATTCTTGAGTGAACTTTGGTAATTTGTGTATCCCAAGGAATTTGTGTATATCATCCCCCATTTTCAAGTTTACTGGTATAAGGTTGCTCTTGATATTTTCTGATCCTTTTAAGTTCCGTAGGTTCTGTATTGATATCCCTTCTTTAATTCCTGGTATGGAAAATTTGTGTTTTCTTTTTGGCTTATCAGGTTAGCAGGAGGATTATTAATTTTGTTGGTCTCAACCAGCTTTTGGCCTCATTGATTTTCCTCTAATATTTTTTGTTTTCTACTCATATTTGTTATTTCCTTTTTTGTGCTTATTTTCAGTTTAATTTGCTCTTCTTTTTCTAGTTCTTAAGATGGAAGTTTAGACAGATAATAGTGTATTTCTATTTCCCCATCCCAACCTTTATTTTATAGTTCTCATTTACTTTACAGATGTTATAATCCAGAATACTTTGTTTTTGTCTTCGCTTTAAACAGTCTATTTTCTTAATATATTTCTCAATATATTTACCATTTGTGACCTTCATTCCTTTTTGTAGATCTGAGTTTCCATCTGTTATTTTCCTTCTGCCTGCAGAACATCCTTGGATTTTTTTTTTTTGTAGTGCAGATT
This sequence comes from Equus quagga, assembly GCF_021613505.1. Taxonomy (NCBI): domain Eukaryota; kingdom Metazoa; phylum Chordata; class Mammalia; order Perissodactyla; family Equidae; genus Equus; species Equus quagga. The sequence continues at coordinate 35,195,966 of NC_060283.1, read as the reverse complement.
TGCTGATGATGAATTCTGCCAGCTTGCTGAATATTGAATTCTTAAGTTGACAATTTCAGCATTTTAAGGCTATCATTCTACTGCCTTCTGACTTATTTTTTTCTTCTAAGAAGTTTGTGGTAGTTCTTTGTTTTGCTTTATGAGATGTGCATTTTATTCTCTGGCTGCTTTTAAGATGGTCTCTTTATCACAGTTTTCAACAGTGAGATTATAATGTGCTTTGATGTGGTTTTCTTTCTGTGTATCTCACTTGGGGTTTATTGAGCTTTTTGGATCAGTGAGTTATAGTTTTCATCAAATGTAGAAATGGTTTGACCAACATTTCTTTAAATATTTTTTCTATAATCTCCTTCTGGGACTCCAATTGTGTATATTAATATCTCTTACATATATATTACCTCTGCATATAAATTATACCTCCATTGGGTCACAAGGTTTTGTTTGCTTTCTTTCTGTGCTTCCTTGTGGATAATTTCTATTTCTCTATTGTCTGATTTATTGTAAAGCTCACCCAGTGAAGTTTTCATTTCAGATAATATGTTTTTCAGCTATTGATGTTCTGTTTGCTTCTTTTTTTATTTTTTCCATTTCTTTCTTCATTATGTCCATAGTTTCCTCTAAATCTCAGCATCTCTTTATAGCAGCTGACTTAGTGTCTGTCTGCAGCTCCATGTTGGCTTCCCGACCCCCATGTCACAGCTGAGTACCTGCCTGCTGCCACTGCCCTGCCATCCTCCCCCAGCCCTGCCCACCGGCTCCTCACTGCCCTGCCATCCTACCCCAGGCCTGCCCACAGGCTCCTCACTGCCCTGCCCTCCTCCCCTCCATGGCTCCAGTCCTCACATCTGTAGCTGGCTCATTGTAGTCCTGCCTCCTACTCTGTTCCCAGTCTGCCTTCCTCGTCTACACTGTCTCTCTCCCTCTCTCTCTCCTCTTTGTCTTCCCTTACCCTGCCCATCCTCAGATCCCAGCTAAACAGGCTGATTTGAAGCGCCTCTGCCACCTACTAGCTATGGGGCTGTAGCCTGTTACTTAATCCATGTGCCTCAGTTTCTTCTTTAAAGCAGTAATGTGCCCGTCCCACCAACTGGGTGAGTGATGTGTGCACAGCCTATGGTGCGTGCTCCACGTGTCCACGTGCTTGTTACTGCGGTGGTTGTTGTCCTTATTTTCCATTCTTATCTAGTGGCACACCCCCAAGCTTTCCCTGAATAATTCAACCCACGCCAGCTTTTCCTCTTAAATGAACTGACTTCACGTGTGGTCAGGGTCGCACAGTTTGTCTTCACGTATTTTAATATTGGGGTGGGTAAACTAGGCCTGTGAGCCAGATCCCACCCTGGGCCAGTTTTTGTGCAGCCTTCAAGCTGAGAATGGTTTTTGCATTTTAAAGGATTATTTAAAAAAATAAAATAAAATAATATGTGACCGGGACCTACAACCCAAAGCCTGAAATGCTTACTGTCTGGCCCTTTACAGAAAAAGTTTGCCAACCCCAATCTGCAAGCTCATCTTGGCAGGGATGGTGTTTTTCCTGCCTTTTAAGTTTAAAATTTGCATAGAGTGTTATTTCCAGTGTGCTGTAAATATTGACATTTAAAAATAAAAGTATTATATTACTCTTTAAAGTGTTTTCAGTAGACTCTAAATACCATGGATACACCCACCATTGTGCATATTTTTAAAAATATGAACAAGCTCTACTTCAGTGGTGGGAAAATGTTCATTGTTGCCTTTTCCAAAAAAACACTCAGTTTTATTCCACTTGTCCCAAGGAACTTTATTCTAAACGTTTTTGTGCTTGTGAGTATTTTGTCACCCTGTCATACTGTTCTGTAACTATATATATTTGATTATTTTAAAAGCTCCTTTAACTGTAAGACTCTTAGTTGGTAAGCTTTTTCCTTTGGACATTTGTTAGTTATTGTTAGTACCAGCTTCTGGCTCCTGGTGTTCCTTCTTTGCCACTGCCTGCCTCTCCTGTCCCAAATCATGACCCTCTAAGTGGGGGTACCTCAAAGGCCTCGTCCTCTCCTTGGACCTCCACAGTCAGGTCCCCAGGGACCTTACCACTTCATGAAATCTAAATGTTTCTGTACACTGAATACCTCCCAAACTGCTCTCATCCAGCCCCGACATCTCCCCCTCACTCCAGAATGATCTGTCAGCTGCCGATCAACGCTGATCAATTTTGACATGAAATCTCAAATAAACGTGTCTGATGTTGACCTTCGTGCACTTGTATCCTCAGCAGGCTTTTTATCTTTGCAATGGCAACTCTGCCCTTTCCATCACAGGGTCTAAGATCCTAGATCTTCTTTGACTCCTTCCTTCCCTGCCCCATGCCTAATCTGTCAGCAAATCCTGGTGTGCTACCATCTAGATATTTCCACTTCCTCTGCTCCCACCCTGGTCCCAACCAGCATAACCTCTCTCCTGGATTATTATTGTAGCAAATATCCTCCAAGGGGCTCTGGGCCTGTGATCTGTTCACATGATCCTGTCCCTCTTCTGTTCAGACCCCTCTCATCACTGCCCACCTCACTCGGAATAAAAGCCAGCGCACTTACAGTGGCCTGCAAGGCCAGGCCTGTTAGGTCTCGGCCTCAGCTCTTCCTTCCCCTGCCTCGCTGTCTGGCCTTGCAGTGTTCCCTGAACACACCGAGCCCTCTCGTGGGCCTCCCCCAGCTTCTCCTGCCTGGGGAGTTCTCCGCGCTGATGTCCTCCTTCAACTTCGCTGCCTCCAACCAACCTGTTTAAAATTGCAACCCATCCCACTCCTCCTCCCTTAGCTCTTTTCACCTTATACTATAGAATTATTTATTTCATCTCCTTTCCACTAGAATGTAAGCTTCCTAAGGGCAGGAGGATCTCACTGATGTGTCACCGGTTCCTAGAACAGTGCCTGCTGTGTTGTAGGCACTCGTCAGATACCTGTTGAATGAGTAACGACTTCAGCAATGTGTCGTGAGCTTTGGTGGTTATTAAACATAAAAAAGCATTTCATCTGAAATGTATCTGAGAATGATGGGTTACTGTCAGCATTTTTCTCTGATTTAGTGGATGTACTTGTGAATGAATATTACTTTATGCTAGAAAGAAGGTTCAATATCAGTTTTCTTCCTTCCTTTTGTCTTTACAGATGTAGACACTGAGATCTGCTTGTTCACCTAAATAAGTAGATGGACATGGAAGGTGTTTTGTTACAGCTGTGTTGTTCTGTCCTTGGACTTCAAAGTCAGAGGCCAAAACTCACATAAGATATTTTCATGATCTTTCAGCTGACTACTAGATGAGTTTCCTTCTTCCATTTTGTTGAAAGCAGAGAAGTGGAAACCACCCGACTTGGAAAAGGCTTTACAAACCCAATCATTAGAGTCCTCTCACGTCCGTTTCTGAGGTGTGCACCAAAACCGCTCTCCAAGGCCTGCCAGCTGACCACTAACCATACGTGCCACTCTTCACTTGGGGGCACCTTGTTAGACCTGAAATACCCGGAAAGAGTAGAGAAAATCGTGACATTGTTAATTCCATCATACCCTTATCAATATAATAGACTAAAAACTTATCACATACTTTATATCTTCTTCAAAAGCTTGAAGCTGCAGAGTTAGATCATTCCATTTATCAGAAATAACTGCCATGTGCGTTAATAAGCAGAACCAGTTCTTATTGTCAGACCAGTCAGCAGTCAGAGTCACTCTGTCTTGGGCAAAGTCTTTCTTCCCTTTTCATCTCTGAGATGTGCCTCTGATGGTCATCTCACTCCTGAGTTTAATTCCTAGTGAGGGTGAGGCATGGAGCTGGTCACCTGTTGCTTATTGGTACCCTCTTTGCCTGCTTCTCATGGGGGTGATGCATTCTTTTACAGTTGTCTAGGGGCTGAAGTTACTAAATGAAATTTTAATCATCCCTACTGTCAGACTCCACAATATGTTTGAATTCAAGACATTCCAACATGAGCCGGGGTATCTTATTTATAATGCCATGCTTTGCCCTTAACAGAAATGGATGTAGGATAGGGAACTGCACAACCCTACCGTAATGCCTCAAGTCAAGGAGCTTTGCTGTACCAGTGCATTGCATGGTCCTTTTGTCCTCTGGGATTTTTTTATGCCTTGGGGCAGTGCATCATAGTAAGAGGATAGATTAGTAGTAGGCCTTCTTTTACAAGTGGGAGAAAGATTGGAAAGGGGAGGTGGGAAAGGACAGCTGCATGACTCCTTGAGCTCAAGAGCACCGTCAGGGAGGTTCATTTTAGGACAGAGCACATATGGACACTGGCCACTAGAAATGGATCCTCTTAAAGCTGTTTGTGCCCACATGCCCTTTGGACAGTCTGTCCTCCCAGGGATCTCCGTAACCTAGCTGGAAGACCCTGTTGTCTGGTTCCTGGAAGGCAGCAGGGGGTGGGCTCCTGGACGCAAGAGGAGAGAGGGGCACTTCCTCTCATTGTAACCCTCGAGGGGTGGGGACATGCTGGCTGATGGAGAGCTGGGTGCCAGGAACTTTCCCTACTGCGTTTCATTGCTGTACTTGAACACCCAGTGATAGGAGCAGCAGGACATTTTCAGCTACCACAGCCGCGGATGGTGACATAGTTGGCCCGCCCTAGATTTGGATGTGGTGCTCTGGGCCATGGTGCGCACTGGGTTACAGACACTGTATGTGAACCCTCTGCCCACTGGCTCCAGAGTTGAGCAGGCCTTTCTCCACTCTCCACCCTGCCGAGTGCAAGCTTGAGAGCCAGACCCAGAAGGTGAATCAGTGAGAACTCTTCAACTGAGGTCTTCATGGAGAATATCACAGTAAATGAGACATGCTCTTGGGTTTCGTCTCAGTCTAGGCTGCTCCCCTTCTGCTTTTTAAGTTGGACTATGGAGTTTCTGGGCAAATTCAGTAATAAATAAGCAGACTAGATAAGGTCCAAAAACTATGTGGCTTAGAAGAGGGAAAAACAAGTACTGGCTCAGAAGTAGATCTTTTTCCTGAAAGAGATTTATTCCATGAAATGGAAGAAAAAAAATTAGAACAGACTGCTCTCTATTTTCAATGAGTTCAGAGATGATAGAATTCTAATCATTATTAAATGAGAATTGGACTGTGGCAGAGGAATATGGTCAAGTCAGTACCACATTAGACCAAATCACAGTTTCTTTGGCACTGGTAGGTGGTAGAGTTGAAACTATAGGATCAGTGAAGTGCAAAGCCAACTGGAGAAGTGTGGCGATGGAATGGCCGGAGCACAGCCTTGAGGATGAAGCAGAGCACAGCAGGTGCAGCGCTGACGGCCGAAAGCCGCCATGGTGATTCGTAGAGCGCCACGTGGTGTGAGGAGCCTGATGTTAGACTGCTGTGTGCGGTGATCAGTACAGAAAACGGGCAACGTCCACAGAGCCTGTGGTGAACGCGGGTGTGCTCTGAGTGTCTTATACCTACAATTTCACTTATTTCAAAAGTTGTTCAATCTGGAGTTGAATTTTTCCCCAAAAAATATCTTTTCCAAAGAACTAATACTGTCAGTCAGTAATGCAAGTGTGTTTATAAGCACTAGAAATAGACATATCAAATGAGTGGGGGAAGGATAGAACCGTAAATGCGGTAGGGTTAGGCAAGCAATTAGAAAAAATGCACCACCTTATTCTGTATACTAAACTCTAGATGAATGAATGAGCTGATGAAGTACATGAAACTGTAAGATTACCAGGGGGAAATACAGAAATATTTCAATAATCCTGGTTGGGAAAGACCTTTTTAAGCATAATACCAAAGACAGAAACCACAGAAAGAAAGACTGGCGGCTTAAAAATGAAAGCCAGTTGAACAACAAAATCAAAAGGCAAACAGCAGACTAAGAAACATGGTTAAACAAATATAAAGGGCGAAGGTTAATCTTCTTAAGAACTTTTTTATGTTGGTAGTTAAGAGATTAATTCCTCAGTAATAAAAGAAGAGTTAAAGAACATTAACCATTCAATTCTTACAAGAAAAAATATACAAGTGACCAATAATATGAAATAAATTTCAGTCTCACGAGTATTCATCAGATGAATGTTAAATAAACAGGGAAGTAGGGGCCGGCCCTGTGGCTGAGTGGTTAAGTTTGCACGCTCCGCTGCCACGGCCCAGGGTTTCGCCGGTTCAGATCCTGGGTGCGGACATGGCACCACTTGTGAGGCCATGTTGAGGCGGCATTCCATGTGCCACAACTAGAAGGACCTGCAACTAAGATATACAACTATGTACCAGGGGGATTTGGGGAGATTAAAGCAGGAAAAAAAAAAAAGGTTGGCAACAGTTGTTAGCTCAGGTGCCAATCTTAAAAAAACAACAACAAGGAAGTAGTATTTCTCTTCTGTGGCACTGGCAAAGCGGAAAAACACTGGGGGCCAGGTAATGCCAGTTTTAACTGCTGGACCTCATAAATGTTGATGCAATCTCAAAACTCTTAAGAAACTTTTTTTTAGTGATGAGTTGAGACTAACAATGTGTTCATTTAAGTGTTCATTTTATATAAGAAACTGAGGGAAACAGTAAGATGTAGTATTGCTGATTTGTTCACAGTGATAAATACTGAAGGAAGTTGAACCTTCATTTTAAAGATGGAGTTAATTTTGTGAAATTGTGAAATTTAGAGTAATTTAATTCCTGGGGGTATTTCTAGGCTCATGGCAGCATGAGTGGTGTTTACAGGGCAGAGCCAAGGTCACCTACAGGCCAAGCTCACCTGTGGGCCAGGCTCACCTGCAGCCGACTCCAGAAGAGGCAGAGGCAGGTGGCACAATCAAGAGGGTGGGGTCTGCAGACCTGAGGGACGGTGTGGCAGTGCCCCTCCGACCCTGGACATCCTGCATGCCTGCCAGCCCCTGTTCAGAGGGCCTGCTCTGTTCTGAAGGCTGTCCCAGCACTCAGCCAGGCAGCCCGCCCACAGCTGTGGACTGGGCACATGTGCCGGGGCAGCAGTTTTCTCTGGTTCACTGCTGTGCCCCCGTGGTCTGGGGCAGGGCCTGGCACAGGATCCGTGCTCTGCACGTTTAATGCATGGTCAAAGCCAGGTGCCAGGCACTGGGAATACAGCAGTCGATGCTAGTCCGCCTCCCCCTAGGAACTGACATTCTCAGGGGGAGGCCAGCAGCAAACAGATGGGCACGCAGCTTAAATGGGGCGGGTACCTGTTGTGAGCTGTGTTGAAGGGATACACCGGGTGTTGCGATGTGGAAAACGCTGGGGCCAAGGTGAGAGAGGGGGCTGCTTAGGTCGAGTGTACCAAGAGACTGCAGAAGAGAAGGAGCAGCCATCCAGAAGGATGCCCACCCTTTCCCAAGGGCCCACGCCTGTGGGGAACGCACAGCAGGTGGGCTGGGTGGAGCCTTCTGTATTAATCAGGTCAGGGGCAGGGTGTGGTGAAGTGACTGAGGAACCCTGCAGTCCTATTTTAAATTCTTAATTCTCTGTATTTGCCATATCCTAACGTAGTGTTTGCTTTCTGTTTCCTTATTTTAATTTAAAGGATTTTTTGTTTTGTTTTGTGTTTTTTGATAGATGAGGGTTACTACCAGGGTGGAAAATTTCAGTTTGAAACTGAAGTTCCTGATGCGTACAACATGGTGGTGAGTAGCCTGCGCTTGAGCGGATGCTTCCCCTTTGCGTGGCTGGTGGCGTCCCAGGGCCCAGCCCTGTGCCCACGTTGGGTGCGCGTGTTACCCGTTACCCGCCCTGTCCTGGGCCCGAGCACAAAATTGCTGATATTTCTGTAGTTAGTGTCACTCATCAGCAGTATTTGAAAGAGTTTCAGTAGAGAGGTTCATTTTTTCAACAAATATTTGTGAGTACCGCATGCCAGGCATTCTGCACTGGGCATCCAGCTCTGCTAAGGTCATAGTAACTGTCCCGAGGTGGGCACCTTTCCTGGGAGCTGCTCGTGTGTTTCCTGTCAGTCTTATTTGTAAAATTCTGGCACTGAAGAAAAAAGCGTTTTTTTAAAAAATCATAGTTTTGTTTATAGTATAACAGCAAAATTCCATAAGTGTATAAAATGTGTATTTCAGAATTTTAGAAAAGAAAACAACTCGTAGTTTTAAACTATAAGTAATTTATACCCATGGCTACATGTTAATCCCTCCAGGACCCTTCCAGGTAATAATTATACCAAGTCGATTACATTCTGTCTTTGCTCTTAAGGAACTTACTGACCAGTTAGGAAGGGGAGAGAAAGTGTAGGAAGGGATCATAAAGTGATAAAAGTGGCAGGTAAGTCATGGACAATAGAGATACTGATCAATGATAGGAAACTAATTAATGGGAATTCAGAGAAGGAAAAGAGAGGGCCACTTTGGAAAGTGGTTGGGCGGGTTAAGAAGGAGAACTAGGGGCCGGTCCCATGGCGTAGTGGTTAAGTTCGTGCTCTCTGCTTTGGTGGCCCGGGGTTCGCAGGTTCAGATCCCAGGTGCAGACCTACCCACCACTCTTCAAGCTGTGGCGGCATAAGTAGAGGAAGATTGCTAACAAGATGTTAGCTCGGCGACAGTATTCCTCACACACGCACACAAAAGGAGAAATAGATCTGGAGTTGTCCTGATTTGGGTTGCCCCCTAACCAGGGAGGTGTTCAGGGTGACACGGAAATCTCTGGAGCTGTGTCAACAGGTATAGAAATGAGAACTGGCCACCTGTGTGTAGTAGATTGACCAAGTCGACTTGAGTGGAAAATTAGGGTGGGGAATAATTGAGGAGGAATGAGAAAACTCAGATTTAGAGGTTTGTTGGGGGCATTTTCACTCTGGCAATGAGAAGCCATTAGAGACTGTGAGCAACTCCACATGCCTTGGAGAGGGGATGTGTGCCCCCTGAGAGGTGCAGTCCCTCCCAGTCTGGAACTGTCAGGCGGGCACGTGGCCGGCTCTGCTTCCTTGTTGTGTTGTGTATACCTATATATCTGTTTCCCCCTGGTGTTTCCCAGCCTTCTCCAGGCCTATCAAATAGCAAAGACAAATCTGATGCAAAATGAAGTCTCTTGTTCACCTGAGGCTATGGGTACTGGGGGCACTGCCTGCCCCATCCTTGGCCTGCAGTAACTGCTCCTGCTGTCTGACAAGTGGGATTGTCTGCCCCCAGCACCAGGGTAGCGCTCAGTGGCTATAAAGCTTTCTGTTTGAAGCCAAACCTTTATCTGTGGAAATTGATCTTTACTGGGCTACTACATTCAAAGTTCTTTTTGAAATGTAATTTGTGAGGATGGGGAAGAGTTGGCAATCCAAGAAAAAGAAATTCAATTTTTAAGCAAAGTGGGGAAATTATGCATTTCAGGTCTTTGTCCATCTGTCCAGCCACCTGCTGAGACTTTCCGTATTTCCCAGATCACACACTGAGCAACCTGGCTCTGCAGAGCACTGTACTCTCACAGGTGAGAGGCAGCTTGAGAGGTGTGGTTTAAGTACAGATACTTAGAATTCGGGAACTGTTTTGATGGTTTCTGGAAACAACCAGCATAAAGTACTTAAAATGCCAGATTTTGTAATTTGTCTGGACGTATGCCATCTGTATGCATTACTCATCAAAAGAGTGTTAAAATTAGAGGGTGATGAGTTTGTGACACAGTCTTTTTTGGAAAAGCAGTGAGTTTTTGGGAAGGAGGATGGCTTAGTGGGGAGCGTAGCATAAGCTGGGAAACTTTTCAGACGAGCCATGAGTCTGAGAACCATCATTCCAGGTACGTCAGGCATCATTTAGTAATGGAGAGTCTTGTTCCCAATATGGGAAGAGAGCAAAGCATGAGAAAATAATCAAGGAAGGGGCAGATTTTCGTTGAGAGCTCCTGTGCGCCAGGCGCTTCCACTCACTTTACCTGTGTCATTGTCCAGTAGTTCCGTGGGTGACGTTAGTATTCATTTCTTTACACATTAGGAAGTCAGGCTCTGGAAGGGAGAACTTACCTGGTTAGCTTTGTCAGTGTGCGGCTCAGTTGCTGAAGCTGATTCTTGTCCAGAGCTGCCCAGCTTCCTAACGTGTGCCCTTCCCGCTGTACCTGGTGGCCACTTCATAGTGAGAAAATGTTGGTCATACTGTTCCATCCCTGTGTGGCTTCTTCAAGAAACAGAGAGGTGGGAAATGGAATAAACAGAGGATAGAAACCACTGAGCCTCAAAGACACGTTTCCTGTATTCATGGTGACTTATGATTTTACATTTTTATGTTTTAGTTTCTGGCTCCTTTGGAAAATTTCTAAATGATGGGCTAGTCCGATTTCATCAGGAGTGAAACACACGTTGTCCAGCTGAGAAGCACCAAGAGGCCAGCCCCCTGGGGTGGACCCAGACCCTACTCTGCTGCTGTTAGGGCCCCTTCCACTCTCTGCTCTCCCGACCTCTCATCCAGGCTAAGGTGGCACAGCTAGCTGCCTTGCTGTCAGGCCAGTGAGTGTCCCAAGCTCAGGGCAAGTGGTAGAGGGTGACGCCATCCCCAGGAAACCACGAGACGTCAGGCTTAATCGATGCAGAGGTGGTTGTGTTTACCTGTTTCTTAGCTAGTCTTTACAGGCATGTGCCGCATAACGACATTTCAGTCAAGGATGGACTCCATACATGATGGTGGTCTCATAAGATTAGTACCGTGTAGCCTGGGTGTGTAGTAGGCTACACCGTCTAGGTGTGCGTAAGTGCAGTCTGATGTTCGCACAACAATGAAGTCACCTAATGACGCATTTCTCAGAACATATCCCCGTTGTTAAGCGATACACGACTGTACTTACGTAATTCTGTTTAGCATCTCTTGCCACTAGGCTGTCACTTCCTGAAGGAGGAGTCTGGGAGTGTCTTAATTACATGGTGTTTCCAGTGCTTGGCAAGGGCCTGCCCCACCAGGCGTGCAGTACACACTTGCCTGATGGTTGGCGTGCCGTCTGCCCCCTACAAACTATGGCATGGAAATTAAACCAGCAAATGAAAACACACAAGTTCTAGGCGTTTAGGGTAGAGATGGTGAGGGGCATCCGTGCTTGCTTTGGATGAGGAGACAGCCAGGTTCAGCAGGTTAGCCTGAAAGGGCTTTGTGGAGCTTTCTCAGGGTTCTTTTGCTTTTATGCCGTATCTTGATTTATATCACTTCTGTACTTTATAGGAACTTTTTTTCTAACCCCTAACACAGTTCCTGCAGTTAAGGTCTGTTATTAAGATTGTGAATCTGAAAATCTTTTAATCAGTAAAGTAGATCATTACTTTGGAATAAACTTTCATTTTATTAAAATTGGCCCTGAGCTAACATCTGTTGCCAATCTTCTTTTTTCTTCTTCTTCTTCTCCCCAAAGCCCCCCAGTACACAGTTGAATATTCTAGTCATAGGTCCTTCTGGCTCTGCTGTGTGGGACACCAGCACAGCATGGCTTGCTGAGCAGTGCTAGGTGCACACCCAGGATCCACAGTGGTGAAACCCTGGGCCGCCGAAGCGGAGCACGTGAACTGAACCACTTGGCCATGGAGCTGGCTCAGAATAAACTTTTAAAAGAAAGAAAACACCTATTAGCTATCCCTCCTCCAACATACCTCCCTACACCCCAATAGCTAAAATTCAAATTGTCCTTTGGTTCTTTGTCCTTTTGTCCCTGAAATTTACCTCACAGCCATAGGCCTTCCTTGTAATCTCTCTTGGTCTTTGAAATTGGCTGAAATGATTTAGTGACATTTAATGGGCTCCTAAAATGTGCCGGGCTCTGTCAGGTGCTGTAGGCTAGAGACATGGAGTTGGGCAGCTGTGTCCCAGGAGACAGACACAGAAACAGTGATGAGCCAGGTTTGTGATGTGGCCATGGTGACCCCCTGGGGTGATGGAGACGCCCAGAGGAGGAGTAGGGCCTGGTGCAGACAGCAGCCTAGCTATGGTGTCACACAATCCTCGGGTCTCACGCTGCTTCCATGGCATGTCGGTCATGAGTTGGTTGGAGGAAACCTTGTACGGAAGCAGGAGAAAGGAAGTCAGCTTTGAACTCTTTGGCTCCAGTTTCCTCCTGTAAGTGACGCATGTCACGTCCCCTCACACGTTATTGGTAACGTAACCAAATCAAGTAGTGTGGCCATGATCGGCCCCAAAGCGAGTAACGAAGGGCTGTCTTGCCATGTTTCCAGAAGGAAGAGAGCCAGAGATACCACAGGTGATGCCTGAAATCCCACTTACTCCTCTTCTTTTTATGTCGTTTATTATACTTTGTAGGCACTTGAGGAAAAATAGCCATGCAAAAATGGAATGTTAATCACCCATTATCTGTCCACCTGGAGATGATCACCATTAACTTTTTGATGTATGTCACAGACAGTATATAATTGTACATAACAATGGGATCACGCTCCATGTATCTTGGTAACTTTGGGGTTTTTAACATAACATAATAAGTTCTCATGGTAATGTCTGATTACATCATCATTAATAAGAGCTCTTCATGTGTGATGTATCATCGCTTTAAGCCAGTCCTTTATCGTCAGTCCACTAGTTGGCCAATTTTTGATAGTGTGAACCAGACTTTCTGTGAAGGGCCAAATAGTAAATATTTTAGACTTTGTGGACCATATATGGTCTCTGTCACATATTCTTTTTTTAAAAAACCTTTTAAAAATGTAGACCATGTACTTAGATCGCAGACCAGGCAAAAACAGGCCTGGCCTGCATTTGGGCCATGGCTACAGTTTGCTGACCCCTGGAATAAACAGGGCTGGGATGCATGTCCTAGACAACAGCTTGTGTGTGCTGCCTCTGTCCTTTGGGTAAATTCTTAGAAGTGGAAGAATGGGTATTGAGTAACTGATGCTAATTTGAAAGCTCTTCATAGCTCTTAAATTACCCTCCAGAGAGGTCATGCCCATTGGTATCCTCACCATCTGGGTTTGAAAATTCCCTTTCCGTTTTTCTTAAACCCTCACCATGATAGGGTATTTTTTCTTTGGTACCATTTTGAGAGGAAGTAAATGCTATCTAATTGTCATTTGAATTTTCATTTCTTGAATAAGTAGAATGCTAAGTATTTTTTCTGACCTATTAGCTATTTATGTTTTTATGAGCTGTTACTATGTGCTTATTTGCCGTTTTTTCCATTGTTTTTCTTATTATAAGAGTTATGAAGGCCAGCCCCAATGGTCTAGTGGTTAAAGTTCCACGCGCTCCACTTCAGTGGCCTGGGTGGAACCACACCACTCGTCTGTTAGTGGCCATGCAGTGGTGGTGGATCACGGGGAAAAACAAAAAAGAAGAAGATTGGCGACAGATGTTAGCTCAGGGCCAATCTTGCTCAGCAAAAAAAAAAGTTGTTATATGGGACTTTTTTCTTAGTTTTCTTAGCTATACTGTAAATATTTTCTTGTTTTTCATTTGTCTTTTATTGTTGTTGTTGTTCTATAAAAGTTTTTTTGTTTCACCACTATAGTCAAATCTACTTTTCCTTCACAAATTTTTCATGTGATGAAATGCTTAAAACAGCCTTCAGACGCCAAGACAGCTCATCTACATTTTCTGCTAGTACTCTTATAGTTCTGTGTCGTTTATGTTTTGTTCATCTGGAATAAAGCTCTAAGTAGGGATCCAAGTATATTTTTCCAAATGCTTAGGCAGTTGTCCTCTGAAGACTCCCTCTTTCCCCAGTGATTTGCAATGCAGTGTTTGTCATATCGTAAACTCTTAGCTGTGTGATGGAGTAGGTGGCAATGCCAGTCACTGAGGTAGGAGGTGGAGCTGGGTATTTCTTGTTTGTCTTCCTTTAGGATGGGGTGGGGGCCTACAAGAACACTTCAGTTTGGAAAGTGTGCGTCAGAGTCCGGGCCCACAGTTCTGATGCAGCGGTTTGCTCTCATTTTTGAGGACTGCAGTTAAGAGGGCCATCGGGAAGGGAGGCATCTGTGTCAACATCGAATGTGGCAGGTGTGGAGGGACAAGGAGGAGAAGGGGCAACTCCAGTCAGACGCTTGGAGGTGTAGTGAACACTAGCGAGTGACCATGTGCTGGAGACTCCATAGAAGGGAGGGAGACAGAGCCTTCAGGGTCCTTCCGATGCTGAGTCAGTGATTCAGCTTACCTGCTCTGTTAACCTCATACACTTACCTGGAGAGATCCCTCCAGCCCCGACAGTGCTGGCCTTCCCTCTCCAGCTCAGAGGCCTCGCTGGAAGTGCAGGACATACTGGCTGGCGTTCGTTCTGCCTAATGCACCTCGTTTACTTGCAGAAAAGCAAATGAGAGCATGTTAAATTGATTTAAACTCACTCTGAACCTTAATTCTGTAGTCCTCAGGCACCTCCATTTGCATGGTTGGATTGATCAGTTTGGGGAATATTTTGATGTCGTGGTGTTTTGAAATCAGTTAGAAAATTTAGGAGGGTGCTGAAAAAGTGTGTTTGTTTTATACAAATAAAAAGATGAAACTATTTGATTACTAGAAAAAGTACGGGAGAGTATTTGGGTGGTGAAGTATTTTCTAGGTTGGTATCAAAGACAAAAATTCGATTACAAACATTTAACAAAACCTTCTCACCTCACATAACATCATAAATGCAAATTAATACCAAATGATAAACTGGGAAAATGTTTCCCCCCTGTGACAAAGGGTTGACACATTAATGTCTATGAGATGACATGTCTGGTGAGATTCTGTGAGGTGACACTTACGCTCCTCAAAGCAAGGAGCCCTCACCATGGAACTAGGACTGGGGAGGGGCCCTCCCTGGCTACAGGGCACTTGGCACTGTATGCTATGCGTAGCCGGGCCTCTGACCAGCAGTTCCTCTTCCAGGGCTTCAGCCCAGGGAAATACCTCACACGGAAGTGAGCGAAGACAGGACCATTGATTTAGCACGGTTTATAGTGGAAGTGGGGAGCAGCCTGAACGTCCAGTAATAGGGAACTGACTCATTAAATGCTAGTATTTGTACCATGGGATGTGAGAAAGCCTAAAGGTGTCTGAAATGGTGACAGAATAAATGTGAACAAATATATAGGCTATTTCCCCATTTCTATTAAGAAAAATGAATGTCTGTGCACGCATATCTGTGTGTGACCTAGAAAAGAGGCTCAAAAAATGTCCATCAGGTGGTAATAGGGATTATTTCTGGGTGGAGTTACATATATATGTATCACCCTATTCCCACATACTCATTTTCATTCGTTCTCCCTCCTTGAAGTATAAAGTGGACTAAGACTTGCATCTAGGACAGTGTAAATGACAACAGCATCTTCAGAAACACTCACAAAGGGAACTGGCCACTACTTCGAGGAGCGGTGACTTTGAGCCACAGTTCGGCAACTTAGTACCGAGGAGCCTGTGGGCTCCCGGTTGGAATTGGGGCCTCGAGGCACGGAACTCCTCCCTGGATTGCACTGAGGGCTCCTCCTCCACAGCCCTGGCTCAGGGAGGGTCAGAGGTGGTGGAGGCCCTGGGGCTTGCTGCCCGGTTCTGTTAGGCGCACGGGCAGGTTCTACGGTGAGGCTAGCGCTTGTGGATGAGGTGTGAAAACACACTCCTGCGTGGTCACGTGAGCTAGTGTCCAAGGTTGAATGCTGCTGGTGAGTCAGACTGGATGCTGAGCAAGCAGTGAAATAAGGGACTAGGTGGGCTATGTGGTAAGTTTTTGACTGCAGTCGTGACTGGGAGAGCCTATGATCACTTCCTGTTTGTGTTGCAGCCTCCCAAAGTGAAATGCTTGACCAGGATCTGGCACCCCAACATCACAGAGACAGGCGAAATATGTCTAAGGTAAGTTTCTCTTCCTTCCTGCCTTCTCCATTTGTGAGCACTGTGTGTGAGCGTGCGGCTTGCTAACATGCTATCTGCGCTGGGAGGAGATTTTTGAGGCTGGGCCAAGATTGGGGAGGTTTAGGAAACCATCCTGGGGCTTTGGGCTACACTCCAGTATCTGGAGTGGTCTCCAGCCCTCCCGCCCCAGCCCCTAGTCCCACATCCTCCTGCGCCCTCTGGTGGCCAAGGCTCCTGCTAGTCTCTGCAGCCTGCCGCCTGCCCAGGATGCTCCCTCTGGGGCCCTGACCCTTCTCCCCTCCTATTTTAGTGAGAGGCTGCATTCCCTAAGAGGGAAAAATAGGATTAATGAAATCCAGAAAAGAAACTGTAGATGACAGGCTTAGGAAGAACTAGGCACTTGTATTTAAGATGCCCTCCTTGTCAAATCATCTTGATGTGCATAACAGCACTTTTGGAGCAGGATAGCTTTCCCAGAGCATCATGTCAGTTGTGTGTCCCCACCCTTCCAAGGGCAGATGATCAGGAATCAGCAATTTCCCGCTTAAGGTTGCTGGTTACTAATGTAGGGAGTTGGAGATGGTTTTTGTTTGTTTGTTTTCTAAGTAAACTTAGCATTTGGGCTTTGATTTTCTGCATCTGTCACTTTCTCTAGGAAGGCAGTGACGTTAATTGCAGGTGCCAGACCACCTGGACCTGAAGCCTGCCCCCACTGGGCACTGTGCGACTTGCGGGAGTTGTTACCCATTATATGCCTCATACTGAGCCACGATCTGGAGAGTAGACATTAAGTATTTCCTTGGCATGATGTTTCACTTTCTTACTACGATCTAAGTGAGTTCTCCTGCTCAGCCGCTCTGTGTTCCGTCACTCCCCCTCTCCTCTTAGTGCGCCCCAGTCACCCTTGAAGGGAGATGGACCAGCTGGGAGTGCTCCTAGCTGCTGGGATGTCAGCATCCCTTTTCCTTTCTTCAAAGTGCAATTAGTACCCATTTTATTTTTTTAATATGGTGCCCCCTTTTTCATATCAACCTCATTTTTTATTGATAGTTAAAAATACATTTTATGAGTGTATACCTTTTTTAAAGGCATCTTCCCTTTTAAGTATCTGTCTTCAAGTACTGAAGCTTTAAAACTCTGCGATCTTCAGTTGCAGCTTATAAATGGTGTCTGGTCCAACTTTCTTCCCTCAGGTTTTCACCTGTGCTTGCTCACCGGGCGTTCACCACACACCAGTTCCCTGTCACGTCCTCTTCCTCCATCAAAATTAGGTCCGGGGCGAGAATTTCTATAGTCACTTCTGCTATCTTCTGAGAAATCAGACTATTAGCAAAGTATGACAGGAATTTAGCACATGGTAGCCTGCTATGAAAGCCAGAAACCTTAAAGGAAAATCTTTGATGATTTAGCCACACTAAAATTAAAAATATCAAAACACAAAATTGGAAGAGAAAAGATCATCTGGATTACATCCTTTGTATGTAAACAGTTCTTACCAGTCAATATGAAAAAGACAAACACATCCACTGGAAAAATGAACATCAACTACAAGCAGGTGATTCATAGAAGGAGAAATACAAGTGGGCGCTAAGCGTCTGAGGGATGCTCACTCTCAGTGGGAACCAGAAAAAGGCACATGGAAGCAACAAGACGGTGCTCACACTTCTCAGACTGGCAGATAGAAGAGCAAACAGTCGGCGACATGCGAGTGTGGTTGTGAGAGCTGGCTCTCCCATCCCTGGAGGTGCCTGCACCTGTGCACCTGTCACTGGTCCTTCAGCTGTGAGGTCTACATTTAACTTATATTTACCCCTGGACTTATCAGCTGCCCTTCTAGGGATTTACTTGAGGGAAGTGACGTTCCAGACTTAGGGACACCTCGTTTGTGAAAACTAGACAGTGTCCAGCAGTGGCTAATGCACGGCTGACTCATGGCGTCTCCTGAATACACAGAAGGATGAGCCTGGCCAGCTGCTCCTGGTCTGCAGGGACCACTAGGCAGCCTCTACCTGGATTCCTCACTCAGCAGCGCTGACTGGCGCCTGGTGCACTGTGGGGCCTTGTCTGGTACACAGAGACACTTACCTCTGGTGAGATTAGTCCCACTGCCACCTGGGGCCTTCACCCTGCTCTTGGCTCAGGGTCAGAAGTACCAAGGCCAGGAGCCCTGTGCTTACACTTCAGACTTTTTCTCCTGGAGTGTAGTCCCTGGGGCATCCTCTGTCCCCTTGCCTAGTACCCTCTCTGATGGCTGCACAGCTCTGTCACCTGAGCTCCCATGGGACTGCCGTCTGCTGAGGCTGGGCTAGAGTCTCTGTGGTGACTGTGCTCCCCTCCGTGGTGTCACCTTGCCCAGACGTGTGGCTCCAGACATGGGCACAGCCTGCCCAGTGGCACTTGCTCCCCTGTTACTTGCTGTTGCCTTTCGTGGGCACACCTGGCTTCCAGGTACGAATCCCTCCTGCCCTGGCCATGCTGTTGACAGGGATGCTCAGAGGATACTGACTGGTCAGCCAGTGGCCTGCCTGCCAGCCTGCCAGCCTTCCATCAGCTAATGCTGGTTGAGCCCAGACCCAGTGGGGAGCAGTTTGTATTCTCTGCTTTATGGGGCCTGCAGCTGGTGGGGAGACAGGCATTCAATAAGTAGACAAACAAGTGTATAGCTAAAGATTGCAATGAGGTCTATAAAAGAAAAAGATAAGCTAGATCAGAAGTAATCCTTTCCCCTGTGGTAGTAAAGAAATCCCTCATTGGATCATATAAACCACTAGGATTTGGCACATTGTTCCCAAAAAATTATTCAAAAATTGTAGAGGTTTTGTCTCCATCAGTGATATGGGGGAAAGATGTCCATCCGGTTAGATGGGAGTAGGGTACATGATTTGAGTTTCTTTTTTTCTTGTTTCCTTTTTAAGCTGTAGTGGTCACTTTAGGTTGGTTTTGTTTGTTCTAACTAATCTTCATAGACAATTAAGATGATACATTGACTTGAATTCTGCATATTTATATTTTCTCCTGATCTTAATTGATTTATGTGAATTTAAACATGCTCTGATTCAAAAAATTTCTTCACAGTAACACTCATGACCTGGAAAGCCTGATATTGACATGTTAGCTTAAGAACTGTTATATACAGATCAGAGCAACAGCATGATATAATTCAACAATGCCAAACTAATTTTTTCACCAAAAGGAAACTTGGCAACAAACTATAATCTTTCAAGGTATGGGATAATCACTTATGTGCAAGTATGTAATGTGCACTTACAGCTGATACAACAGTGATGAAAGTAACTCTCAGGTCCAGTTAAGAAATTGGACCTCACAGGACCTCTGAGGCCCCTGGGCACCTTTCCTGAACATGGTCCTCCCACCCACAGGTGAGCACCATCCAGAACTTTGTATTTATCTGCCTTTATCCTTAAGTTTTCTCTGTTGAGCTTTTTTAAATAAAATAGCTATTACAATGTCATGTGCCAGAAGCTCACATTGGTGAGCTGCCAGGGTTTGGAGGACCCACTGTTGACCAGCGTGTGCCCTTGGGCATGTTGCTGCTCTGTGCCTTGGTTCCTCCTCTGTAAGACAGAGAGATGGGGGCACCTCCCTCTCACATTGTCGAGGCATTAATGAGTTTAGGATCATGCTGACACACATGTAGGAAGCTCTAAGTGGCACTTGTTCCTGTTGTCATTGTTATCACCATCATTTTCTCAGCATTAAATCAAGAGATGCTCTTTGTGTGCTCTGTTTGAAGCATGCTTTTCCCTGCTTAAAACTTCCTGTGCATCCAGGATTAAAGACCTGTGTGTACAATTAAAAAAAATAACCCCAGAGATCTGACTTGAGTGTGCGTACAACCCTGGAGGTTGAGAAGGCCTTCTGCAGCAAGGTAGGAAGCTGCGAAGCCACGGAGGAAAGCGGGGTCGCGTGAGCAGTGGATCACCCGAAGAGCAGACGCCTGCTGAGAGAACCTGGCGGTGCGGCGTGCGTGTGTGGGTGGCGCACCTGCGCTCTTGTGACCGGAGGCTGCTCTTCACTGACCGCTGTGCCTTTCTGTGTCTGTTTCAGTTTACTGAGAGAACATTCGATTGACGGCACCGGCTGGGCTCCCACGAGGACATTAAAGGTAGAGAGCAATGCCTTTGACCACAGCCCTCCCCTGGAATAACCAGCCTCCTGTAAGAACAGTGATGTCCTCACCGTCCCGTCCACACAGCTGGCTGGACACACCCTGTTCCCTCCTCTCCCCGCTGCCCGCCTGGGGCTGCTAGGCCGTTTCCCTGGTCAGCTCCTCTGCCCTTAGTCCTCTTCGAGGCCTTGGGGTAGGGGCAGGTCATCTACTCCCCCGTCTGCCCTTTACCACTTGGGCTTCAGGTAATTTACAGTTTCTACTTCCCCCCAGTCTTTTATAGTCATCTCACCCTTAAAAGAGAGGAGAGTTTCCAGGAATGGGTAGAGAGGGAGGAAGAGAAAGGGTAGATGTGACTTTTCTCTGTCCGTTCTGAGTTATACAGGACAAGAAGGGGTGGCAGGACAGCAGCCAGGTATGTCCTGAGGGGAGAACCCCTCTACTAGGAGTGGGGATATGTGGAAGGGGAGCCACAGGGACTCAATAAATGCCCCAGTTGCTTCTACAACATGGGCCTGAGTTGGTTTCAGGGGTGTACGTCACAAGTGCCCACATGAGGCTGCCAGCCGTGGCTTCACCTCAAGGCTTTTCTGCAGAGGTGTCCATGGGACACCTGTGGTTTCTTCATGTGGCCTGGTCTTTTTATCAGAAGTAGTCAGAACTGTTGGCTAGTGTTCATTTAGTAGTAAACAGCTACTGACTTTGCCTTCATTTTTTGACTGAGTAATGAAACAGTTCCACGCGATTGTAGCCTTTGCCCTATCCTGTGGCAGATCAATACTGCCCAGGAGAGTGCTCACCTGGTACTGGGTTCAGGGCCACTGTGTTCCCAGCCTGCACTTCAGCCCAGGTCTCAGCACAAATGCGTGGTCATCTGGCCGAGGCCCATCTTCCCTGGTGACCGTGTCCTCCTCCTCTCAGGCTGACAGTCTTACCAGAGCAAGCCCTTCAGTTGTTTGTGAAGCTCAGAGAACTGCCTGCACATTGCTCGGGCTATCTTTCTCTCTCTTCCTCTCTCCCTCTCTCTCAAGAGTAAAATTTTTTCACACACATCAGCTTTGGCTCAGTCATGTGTAGATTATAAAGGTTGTCCTAATTAAAACCACTTGTAAGTCTAAGTCAGTGCCTAGTGAGCAAGAAGCAGTGGCTGGTAATGGAGAGGCTGCATTGGATGCTGTCCCTCAGGTCACAGGGGTGAGCCTGAGCAAGACTGGACATGTGTGCCAGGCTCTCTCTCCCGATAATCTTTCACAGATTAACTCCCTAGGCCCTGCCTTTTAAAATGACTTCTACAGAAAACTAACCTCATCCGTTACCCATTGACTTAGGGTTCATCTCTTAGCGTCTCTCCTCATTCCTGTTCCCCAGCTCTTGGGGTGGACAGGAGGCACATTGCAGCACCCCTACTCTTAGAGGACCCTGAGACCCAGAGAGACGTGCAGGTGACTGCACCAGGCCGGGGCCAGGTCTAGTTCTGCACATGCCCGCACCTCGTGGAGACAGCTGCAAACTGTGTTGTGGTGTGTTCATCGCGCTTTGTGGCCAGAAAGGACTGTTGGGTGTTGGGTGTCACCAACTAGGCACTTCGGGGGAGGAAGACAGGGAAGGAGTTTGGGGCCCTGTCCCAGAATCAGGGGACACTGCAGACTTGATGCAATCATGACCATGGCTCCTCACGAGGTGTGGTCTCTGCCTCTGTGGGCAGCCTGGCCTGTCCTCCTCTCGCCACGCCCTGGACATGTCCTGCCCCTTGGAACTTAGCTTCTGTACAGGCAGTCTGTCTACCTGGAGGGTGTCCTTCCTGCCATGCCTCCACCTGGCAGGCCCCCCCCCAACCCCCCCATGAAGCTTCCTCTCTGGGTGGGTCCTCTGTGGGAACACTTCTGTGGAGTTCTGCTGGCACGCCCGTCTTTCTGACCCTTCCAGTAGACCAAGAGCTTGAGTTCACTCCCAGCTCTGGCCTCAGGCCCAGCTCACGCCGAAAGGACACGGATGGATGGATGGATGGATGAAGGGGTGCATGTGACTGGAGAGGGACAGATGGATGGATGGGAGAAAGCAGAGAGGGGCCACTAAAATTGCCAACTAGCAGAGAGTATTGTATGAGAATGAGTTCAGGCCTAAAAACGACAAGGCTCTTGAGGTGACAAAGAGGAAGGCTGAGAAGGATTTGTGATGGAGTCACAGATCACAAGTCCACAGAGAACAGTGCTGGTCTCAGTTGTATCATAATGAAAGTTTCTGATCTTTGAATGTTAGAAAATGTTAGTCTCCCTTGATTTTTGGAGTAACTAGAACAAAATTATTAAGAAGACTGAGTGGGACAGTGAGTAATTAGCTTATCTATGATCCCCAAGGGGCCATAGAGGCAAAAACGACAGCTTGTGTTTCACAGAGGACTTTGCGCAAGTCTGAACGGTATTCAGTAGTGACAGGTGACGGCTGGTGTAGGGGGAGGCCCTCCTGTGCCGCGCCGCCGGGGGCTCAGTCACGCATGGGGTTGCGCTCGTGGGGCCCTGGGCTCCCCGCGAGGGCAGTTTATGTTTCCTGGGATTTTGTGTTCACCACCTGTGACTGCTCGTCTCTGAACTTCCCAGGGTTTGTGGTTATATTGAAGAGTTGTTTAATTTTCTGTCTTGGGAAAACAGTGTGCTACAGATGAAGTTTGATGTGGCACAATATGTGTCTCGAGGCCCTGAATCTAAAGGACTTAAGGGCGCAGGAGCCTGAAGCTTATTTTCTTCTTTCTCTCTCATTTCAGGATGTTGTGTGGGGGTTAAACTCTTTGTTTACTGTAAGTATATTGACCAAAATCCCAAGTTTTTCTTGCTTCCCGACTGCTGGTTTTAAACAGCACATAAAGGATAACAGGGAGATTAAAAACAGCACCATGTGCGCACTGACCCCCTCTTTTCTCTGGCACTTGTGAGAGTCAGAAGAACAGTGAGGTGGGAACGGAGAGGGCTTTGAGTGCGCATGGGGAGGTGGTCGGGGAGGAGCAGAGCATCCCCACTCCTGCCCTGCTGGGGTGGTCACCCGCATCCTGGGAGCGTGGGGCCGGTGCCACTGCTGTAGTCCTTCACGTGGGGCAGCCGTTCCTCTGGGAGCGTCTGGCCCAGCCCCGTGCCGTGCCCGCTCCCACCAGCAGCCCAGCAGGCAGCCTCTTCGCTCCCAGGTGAGCTGCTTTGGGTGAAGGAGTCTGTGGTGATCTGGCCTGAGGCTTTTCACAAACCCCGAGCCTTAGAGTTGTTCTCTTCTCAGTGACGAGCTGCCGAAGGTTGCCGTCCTCAGAAAACAGCACATTGCAGGCAGGGTTGGAGGGCAGGAGAGGCGTGGGGAGAAGTAAAAAGTGCCCAGCTGAAGCTGGCATTTGGATTTTTTACATAATATTTGTTCCTTCAAGTTTTTACTTTTTGACCATAAAAGAACTTTAAAGGAAATAAGCTTCAGGGATCTATCTCTGACAAAAAAGCTATGCTGCTTTTGGTAAAAACCTAAGGTCCCTCCATGAAAAGGAGCCTATCCTGGGCAGCCCATAGGACGGCGGGCTGTTGGAGGGGCAGCTTCCCGGCCCCAGCAGATGCACAGGTAGGAGGGGTGTGGTGCTCCCACCTGAGGCCCAAGGACACTGGCCTGGTGGCACGGCCCTGCGTTCAATCGGGTTCCAGACGTCATACCTGCTGGGCTCTGAGTTTGATGTTTATGACTGTGAGTTAGAAGAGAAAGAGAAAATCCAGCTACAGTCAGTATAGACACCATAGACTTATTAGAAAGTCATTCATCACAAAATAAAGGAGGGAAATGAATTTTTAAGGAAAAAAGAATGGGATTTCTATTTGGAAATATTCATAATGAGTGGGTTTTCACTCTCCAGTTATCAAAAATAGCATTAGAAATTAATGTGATTGCTATTTCTTCCATTTTCACCAAACTTTGGACAATTATATGTAAGCTGACTTCTTTCAGTCAACCATTAATCACCATTTTGAAAAAGCTACTCACATGTTCAGTACTCTTATATCAAAAGAACTTTAGTTCTTAATGGAATTTCTCAACTCTCTAGGTCATTTTAGCATTCACTGATAAAATTTCTGTTGTCTGGTTCCGTAAATGAAGACTTGTAACAACAGAAAACAGATTATTTCTTTTGTTTACTTTGAGTTTCTCTCTTTTTAAGGACCTTTTGAATTTTGATGATCCACTGAATATTGAAGCTGCAGAACATCATTTACGGGACAAGGTAAGCTAGTAACAGGAATGTTCCAGGTGGATGTGTTTGGTAAAAAGATAATTATTGTCTTTTGATAAGATAAGTATGAAACTGAGAATGTGGGGCCCAGGACTGGGGTGTAAAGCAATTTATAAACAGTGTGTTATAACACATGCGAGTGGTCTCAGGAAAGTGTTTGACCCAAGGTCAGTCAGGAGGGGTTTTATTGGATGTGATTTCCTAGTAGAATTCACTATGAATTCAGGCAACTGTTGCTGCACCTTATTAACAATCCAGGAAGACAGAAGGGAGAATGAATAGTTGTCACACCCTCCAGCGCCCTCCTGGCCCCCAGCTGGCTACATCACCTTTCGATGGGCTTGTAGGCAGGCATGCCTGTTTGCTTTTGTCTCCAAATAATGGGATGATATTTATGACCTCCTAACAATTCTCCTTTATTTTTAACTTTTTCCCTTTAAATTAATGCATAAACTATCACTCAGTCATTTTAGGAGCTGTTTAATAGTCCGTAAAGTGGCTCTACCCTACCTTTTTTTTTTTTAAAGATTTTATTTTTTTCCTTTTTCTCCCCAAAGCCCCCCGGTACATAGTTGTGTATTCTTCGTTGTGGGTTCTTCTAGTTGTGGCATGTGGGACGCTGCCTCAGCGTGGTCCGACGAGCAGTGCCATGTCCGCGCCCAGGATTCGAACTAACGAAACACTGGGCCGCCTGCAGCGGAGCGCGCGAACTTAACCACTCGGCCACGGGGCTAGCCCCTACCCTACCTTTTTCAACCATTCTCTTATTGGTGGGCACTCAGGGTTTCCGCATGGGGTTTTTATCTGACTACAAACAGTAATACAATAAATGTTCCCTGTACACACATCTGTACAACGTGCATAGAAAGGCATCGGATCTGGAGCAGGAGGCTGGGAGATGGCTTGTGTGCCTGGACAAGGCTGATAGAGGTTGTTCAGCCTCGCCTGGGGCCAAGCTAGGTAGCTAGTTAGGCCCAAGCAGGCGCCATTACCGTGCTGACTTGGTTTAGTCAGAAAACCTCGTGTTTCATTTTCTGAACCAGATTCCCTGCGAATCCTCACCAACCCCAGCAGTCAGCCACCAACACTGTTGGATTGGCTGACATTGCTCTGAACATATCAAGTTCTAAAAGCCATCAGTTTCATTCTAAATACTGTACTGAACGTTTGGAGCAAGTGCGTCTGTTTCTGTAAGACCTGCTGTGCCCCAGGTGTGCAGGGTGTTTTAAATGTGCGTGACAGAGGAACAGGGGTGCTGCCTCAGCAGGACCCCAAGGAGTGGGCAGGAGTGCCACTGCCGGAGACCTGAGAGCCACGGCAGCCAGCCCGTGTCCTCTGTCACAGGCCCCGCAGGGCACAGGAAGTCGTGAGCGGGACTGGAGGGTCAGTAGGTGCTTTTGGTCAGGCAGAGGAGGCTGGCTGTGAGCCCAGCGCCCTGCTGGGGAGGTCAGGAGACAGTAGAGGCCGTGGGGAGAAGTGCCCGTGGCGTGAGACGGCCCTGGGCGGCCCCTCGGCCTGTTCTCAGGGCTCACTGCCTGCAGCAGCCAGCCCTCCGCACCGCCTCTGGGCTCCCTGGCCGCGGGTGCTGCGCTGGGTTGCGCAGGACCTTGGTTTGTCCACTGCGCTGACATGCCCTGCAGGCATGCCCCGGGGCCCCCACCTTTTCAGGGGGCTCTGTTCATGTCGTAACTCCGTCTGTCACAGTCGCGGACAAGGACACCCCCACTCAGCACTGTGACTGTTGGCCGCCCTTGTGGACTAAGCTTGTCGGGGAAGGAAAGCAATGACAATGGGGAACACGCCTCCAGAGCCAGCTGGAGAAAGAGGTTACAAGTCGTCTTTTTCTTGGAAGGTTGCTTCCTACTCTGTATGAAATAAGGGGAAGACTTGCAGTTTATAAACTTATAGCCCCAGTAAGATGGGCCTGAAGTCCTCCGTACAGCGACAGCCCCACGTGAATTCTAGGATGAGTCCTGAGTAGTTACTGCACTCTCTGCTGTTTTGTGTGTTCGTTATTCATCCCAAGTTTGGCCGGTGGCCACTCAAGTGCCGTGTGAGGTGCCCACTGCTCAGGATAGATGAGTGGACAGATGGTCCCTGTCCCTGTGGAGTGGACATGCGACTGGGAGGAGGCGGAGCACTGATGAGCAAACATCACATGGGAGGGGGTCTGGGGGTCAGGACGTGCGTGGGTGAGGGGCGATGGGTGTTACTATTTTATGTCGGGTACTCAGGGCCTTTAGGATGTGAACCAAGTGGGGAAGCGTATTCCAGAGAGTAATGGCAGCCAATGCAAAGGTCCTGAGGCGGGAGTGTGCTGGGGTATTCAAAGAAGAGTACAGAGGCCAGCCTCACTAGAGCAGGCAGCAGGACAGCAGGGACATGATAGTAGCAGCAACCCTGAGGGCCCTCGCAGGTGCCAGGCACTGTCCCAGGCACTTCCCTGAGGGCATTTCTTCCCCTAACAACTCCACGAGGCAGGGACTCTTGTTATCCCTGATTTGTTGCTGAGGAAGCAGAGACACCAAGAAGGTGAGAGGCTCACCAGGAAGGGGTGGAGCCAAAGATTTGAACCCAGGCATTCTGGCTTCAGAGTTCAGGGTCTTCACTCTGGTCCTGCTCTGCGAGCCCCCAGGCAGAGTGAAAGGTGGGAGGCAGCAGAGGTCCGAGCATGAAGGGCCTTCTGGAGGCCATGGACTCTGGGCCTTGTCCTGGGTGAGGTGATGAGAGCAAAGGGAGTTAGACTAAGAAGCAGAGGCACCTTTGGTCTGAGGGCAGGATGGGGGTGGGGGTGTCTGCGGGGTCTTCACATCCTGTGAGCCTTGGCTGTGGCTCCTTAGGACTGATGGTGTTGTGGGCTTCAGGGTACCGTGGAAATGGCCTTGGGAGAGTTTTTGCTAGAGGCAAGTCAGGGCATCTGTGCAGCCTGTCTTTGCTGCAGGCTGCGTGGGAGCCTCTGAACGCAGTCCTGTCAACAAGTGCAGGCACTGGCAGTCAGGACCACCTAGTGTGCGATTGTAGCTCTCCACTGTCTCACCTGAGACCATGAGTAAGTCACTGAACCATTTCCAGAACTTGAAAACTAGGGACCCACCCTGACCTTGAAAGGGTCACTGTGCTAATTAAGTGTGGCAGAAGAGCAGGCCAGCTCAGTGCTCCACTGCCTTCTAAGTGTGTCCCCTGGAATAGACGCAGCTCCAGGCAGCAGCTTGCCACAAGAGGGTGCACGTCAGCACCCACCAAGAGCTGTGCTGTGCTCCCTGAATAGTGGGGGTCACATGGCCTTGCGCCTGTCACTTGATGGGACGGAAGCAGAGTGACCTCACAGGACATCAGTGACCTGGCAGCTGTGTTGTAGGAGTAAGAGGGTCAAGAGGCCGCCTGTTAGATCACACAGTGTCCTGCCACTAAATGTGGGCATTCTGAGGTGGGTGGGGTCCCCTTGCCCAGTCCTGCAAGGCCAGAGAATTTTGCTTCTAACTTTGAGAGAGAACAGACGTGGCTGCTGGCTCAGATCTGAGGTGGCTTTCCCTCCCGCCCATCCTGGCCTGGGAGATCCCCAGATCCAGACCTGAGAGTCAGTCCAGGCTCCCAGAAGGCCTCTGCTCAATGCGCAAGGAGGGAGCTCTACTCTGAGCCCACCCCTCCTCTCGGGCAGGTAGTCAGCCTGATGGTGGGCTGCACTTGGGCCATGAAGAGTGGGCACATTTTAAATAGGCAGCAAGGCAGCAGAGAAGTCATTCTGGGAAGACAGATGTGGACACAAGGGTCTTTCTGAGAGCAGCAGCCATAGCTCATACCCATTTGTGGTCAAGAGTCCTGGCTTGACTCATCGTGACCTTGACCACACTCGTGCACCTCACTCTCCCCATCTGCAAAATGAAGGGTCTTTGATCCCTTACTCTTAGAGCTTCTGTGTTTGTGTCCCCACCCCAGCACCCCGGCACAGTGCCTCGCACACAGTGGGCACGCAGAGTGGTGGGAAACAGCGTGCAGCTCCGTAGGTCTCTGATGACCCTGCCGCCTTGGTGACTGGAGGGTGGAGGCCAAGCCCTACACATGCTCTCGAGAGCTCCAGCAGGTCCTCAGCTCAGGTGGGTCTGACGTGCTCCTGAACTTTCGCTTCCCCTCACTAACTCGCTCCCCCTCTTCTCCCTTCTCTCCTGATCCCTCGCTCCACAGGAGGACTTCCGGAATAAAGTTGAAGACTACATTAAGCGTTACGCCAGATGATAGGAGGAGAAGACCGCAGGGCCGTGGACTGTGTGTTCTAAGTCTGTCTCAGCTTAAACCAAGAGGGAGCCCTCCTCCCCAGTCCTCACGCTCCCTCTCAGTCCCACTGGGTCGTCCAAGTCCTGTGACATGTTGTCCTGAGGAAGAACCTCTTCACGACCGCCCATTGTAGACGGAGAGATCCACATAAATACAGCAAGAAAATGTGTTTGGGGTTCTAAAGAGTTGTCTGCTTACCTTAACATGTTTACTTTTTGAAACTGTACTGTATAGGCTATTGATGAGAAGTTGTAATGAACTCAGAGTTGAGGCTAGAGCTTGCTTCTTCCCTTGTCCCAAACAAGATCACTTCCCTGCACAAGTGATGCTAATGACGTGCTCAGTGTAGCTCGCAGATTGGCGGCAAGAAACCCGCTACAAACTGTGATTGGATGCAAATTCTCTTAGCTCCTCCACGAATGGTGGCCCTGCCTAGGTGTCGTGAAGCTTCCCAGAATGCATAGAGTCATTCACTGTAGATCTCTTACTGAAATGCGTATTTTATTTAATGTAAGTATATTTTGGAACAGATTTGTAATTTGTACAATTTAATGCTTTAATTATTTTTTTCTATTCTCATTTAGTTTGTATTTTCATTGTATAGAGCAGACAGAAAGATGTTGGGTGAAGCAACTATTGAAGAGAAATACAAAGAAAATATGAAAGACACATTATTCATTGTGTCCAAATGCAGCGAGAATTTGGCTTTTAAAAATCAGCTCTTTTGCTTTCGGGTCCAGATGGGGCAAGGAAGTTTTGGAACCCTTTGAAGCTAGATCTGGATGATTTAAAAAAAAAAAAAAACAGGGAGACTTTTCTCACATGCTGCCCAGAGGAAACTGGCTGGAGCCCAGAGCAGCCCGGGGCCTTGGGTTTCTGCAGAGGCCATGTACCCATGGCCAGTAGCAATGCCTATGTAGCTCCTTATCAGAGAGCCAGACCCTCGTGCCTGAGGGACAGAAGCGATACCTCTGAAAGCAACCTACACAGCATCTGCTGCCACTGAGACCATATCTGTGGCCTCTGAGTTTGCTGTGGTTCGGGGCCCAGAATGGGGCCTGAGTCTCCTAGGCCTCAGAGGGCCGGGAATCAGCAGCAGCCTATAGCCATACTTGGTCAGGTCAGTGCGCTTCAGAGTAAGAACACCGAAGAGGCACATGGATTTACTCCAGCATTTAGACATCTGAACCAGCGAAATCAAATGCAAGATACATGTTTGTCTGTCTCCCCTGCTGCCTGCCGAGCACATTCCAGTTTAACTGACAGCCTCTTAGACCTGGACTCCCCCCAGCTGCCGTCTACCTGATCTATTTTTCTTAATTGATAATGTAACCTCTGGTGATGAGATCAGTCTGTCCTTAGAGATCAGAAGAGCAGTAATGTAGGCCATGCTTCCCATTTGTAGTCAGGAATTATGCCCATCAGACTTGAGGGTGGCCTCGGCTAATGGGCCACACCTCTGGTGCTCTGAGCAGGAAGGGTGGGGCTGGATTAAGGGCATGGTGGCATCTCAGCAGCTCAGGGCCTGTCAGGGAAGCACAGTAATCCCTGCCCCCTGAGGCCTGGGAGAGCCGCTGCAGTTTACACACTTACTCAGAGCTCTGCCCAGTGTCACAGGAATTCGCCAGCCGGGCACTGAGTCATCCTCTGCTAGGGGGTCAGGAGACCAGCAGCTGGTCTGCCCACATGCCTGATTTCTGCCCCTGTGACCCAGGGCATGCAGCTCCCTGCCTTATGCCAAACCCAGGCTCGAGTCATGACACATCTCACAGCTGGTGGTGCAGATGGAGGTGGAAGAAATGATACTGGCGCCTGTAGTTAAAAGGAAACGTGCATAATGTAGGTAAAAGACTGTGCCCTCTGGACCAGATGAAAGGATAATATGTTGTTAATTCTGACCTCAACGTATTTGCACAATAGAAAAATACTTTGCTTATCAGGGATCAAGTAATTCTTCAAAAATGACATTTCCACATAATGGGATCATCCGTTTCTGTCCAGTGGGAAGCCCTCAGGGGGATTTTGTCACCCCCTCCCAAGCCCCATCTTGTTAAGGAGCACACCCAGCTTGGCCCATCACATTGAGCAGCTGGTACTGTGCTGGCTACTTGGCCGGTGGGGCCCAAGGCACCATTGGTGGCTGTGGGACTCTAATTTCCAGGCTTTTGGTTTTTTGGAGTCTCCTCCCCACTCTCAGGCCAAAGTAACATTTGTGGCTGCCATCCTTGTGCCCCACCAGTCTGGTGATAGTTGATGATTGCCAGTCTGCCAGAGGGTGGGAATGCGGAGCCTCTGGCCAAAGAGGCCAGCCCTGGAGTCAACAGGAGTGAGGCAGGCCCTGGGGACATGAAGCTCCTGGACAGCTCTGACATTCAGTTGGGTCCCCATGACTCTACTGCTGAGAATTTGATATGTCAGCTGCATGTTTTCCAAGTAGACTTAGAAGGAAACAGTTCCAAGGTAGGCCTCTCAGAAGGAACAGGCTCCCCTGCCCGCGTTACCTTCCCTCAAACGCATACCTGCAAGTTACCTCCCTGTGCAGTCTTCCTAATGGTCCGGGGCGAGCGACCGGCTCAGACGCTGAGCACTGTATCCCAGCTGTGTCCCCTCCTTTTTCCCTGCAGCCCTGGTCCTCGCTCCTCATCTGTGTTGTTTGCACCCACTGTATTTGGATTGTTGCAAAGCACCGGCTTCACAAGACGCCCTGCTCTGCCCACCCTCATCTTCAAGCTCTGAAAGCCTTAGAGGGCTGCTTATATGGTTTCCACCAGCTACAGACTAACCCAGGTTGTGCTCCTGCTAGAGAAGTCACTGCCATACAAAAGCTCTTGTGAAAACTTAATCGAGGGCTGGTTCAGACTGTTCGCAGTAGCTAAAACATTCTGAATGTACAGTCTTTAAAAGGAGCGTGTACTTAGTATTTGCCAGTTTCAGCGTTTCAAAGTGTCCATGCATATTTTCCTCTGTACTTAGTTACATTCCAGGGACTCACACACTTGTCTGGAAAGACGTCATGGGTGCAGAAGGCAACAGCTTCCTTCCCCAAGCCTTGGCCACAGCCAGGCCAGTCCCAGCAGAGTCCCCAGCCCACTCGTGGGCCACCTGGTGGCAGAGCCAGCATATCTTTTTCTTAGGGCAGTGGAAACAGATTGAACAGCCCTGCTGCTGGGGTCTGGAGCTTGGCCGAAAGCCCCGGAGGGCAGACTCCCAGACAGTGGTGCTGGCCAAGGTGTGTTACACGTCCTCTGGGGCCAGACCCCGCGGTTCCCAGGGTTGCTGTGTTGTCCACCACCACTTCTTTAGAGAACTGCTGTGAAAAAAATCACAAATTCCTGTTAACATCAGACTTTTTGCTGATTTGATTATCAAATCAAGCAGAATTTTTTTCACATAAAAATTCCAGCAAGACATTAGCCACCAATTGCAGTCTTGAATAGGACACTTCTTTCCCAGCTAGTGCAGTCTATTCCAGGATTGCTTCCATTTTCATCCACTTAAGAATGTTTAATCTTGGAAAGTCAGGTTTGCTACAAGTTCATTGTTCTGGATATAATAAAATGTGTCTAGTGACATGCTAACATATAGTCTTAGTAAAATAACATTTTACTTTTCCTTTGCTAAAGAACTCGGAAAATAAAAACCATCACACCCTTCTTTTCTCCCTCCCATAGCCCTGCCTCAGACAAACCCAGCAGCCCTGAGGGCATAATCCAGAGGAATCCTCATTGCCCAGTGAACCAAAATTAATTCATTGAAAGAACTGTGGTTTGAAAAACGTTCTTCAAAAAACCCAGTGATAGAGGCGTTTGGGGACTTTGCAACGTGAAGAATGTCTGTTTATTCAGGTTCAGCTGTATAAAGAACTGAATTATTATAATCTCTTTTTTAAAAACCCATTTTAGGGTTTGTTCATTTTCATTGCTAAATTCACTGAGCCAGAGGTCTTCCAGTAAATTCACTGTTGTTTTTTTTTTTTGAGCTTATGTCAGGGCCAGTTGGAAGAAAATGCATGCCCCATGAGTTCCTGGTGCTGGAGGAGAGACTCTAGACAGCCCCATGCACAGCAGACGGATCAGTACTTGTCAGGGGCCAGTGACCAGGAGAGAGAGTTGGACAGTAGCTGTGGATGGCTGCGCACCTTATGCAGTCTCCCCACTGAGCCTCGGGTCCACCATTCACACCCAGGAGAGGTCTTGCCCTGCTCTGGTGCCCAGGTGAGGCCTGCTCGGTCTTCTCTCCGGCCTCGCAGGACTAACTTGTCCATATTGTATTTTTGGTGTTGGGTTTTCATCACCTCGGTGTCAGACCTCATTGACCTTCCTCACGACTCGTCACTCCCAGGCAGTGCGTGGCGCTCCGTGTTGAAACATTATTTTGTTCTTAAACCAGTTGTTGGTCTTAACAAACATCTCTTTAAAAATGTACTCCAACCTTGACAGCCCTGCCCACCTGTGCCCTTCCTTTCCCTGCCCATGGAGAGGTTGAGGAGCCATAGCTGGCTGCAGCGTGTGATAAAGAGCCTTGTTTCCTATTCCTAAGAGGTTTCAGCCTCAAGTTAGAGTCTGAGGAGAGGAAACCTGTCTCCCTGGGGAATGCTGTGGCTCTCGAAGGAGCAGGAGACACGGGTAGAGCCAGTGACCGTGGATCCCACTGTGGCTGCTGTGTGCCTTGCCAGACCAGTAACGGTGGCGTGTGACACAAGCCACAGTTGACATAGGAAGAGCAGCGGGTGGAAGAAGACCTGGCCAAACGCTCTGATGACACGGAGACAAACTGTTGGGCTGGCCTCCTCACGTCCTCCCCACCGTGCTGCCAGAGGCTTTCTGAAATGACCCTTCGCTGTGCCATGTCTTCCCACTGCCTCCAGAGTAAGCACCCTGGTGCCTGGCAGGTAGGGCCTGCCCACTGTGACCAGGCCCTGTCCACCCTGCCAGCCACTGTCCTGACGGCGCCGGCCTCCGAGTAGTGCTTCCGTGCCCTGGGGTGAGGTCTGCTCTCCCAAAACACCCAGCTCCCCTCTCGGGGCTCCTGTCAAGCTTCAGTTCCCATGATCCCACATTGAAGCCTATCTGACAGGCAGATGGACAGTTCTGGGGGATCCTCACCTTCCCAGGCTTCCAGAAGCACCGAGAGTGTGGTCTGCACTTGCTCACATATGTATGCCTGCCTGTCCCAGGAGTCCATCGGCAGCTGGAGCACAGGGCCTTATCCTAGCCATCCCGCAACAACTGAACAGGTTAGTACAAAGTGCTTATTCAGTGTTGACTAGAGGCAGCAGGAGCTTGCGCACACAACGACACTAGGTGCAAGCCTGCTCAAGACAGTCACTTCATCAGAAGCTGGGCACGCTGGCCACCCAGCCAATAGCTGAGGAGGGCATCTGACACCACACAGGTGTGCAATCCACCCTTCCATCAGCTGACAGATGCTGAACAGGTTGCTTTGCTTAAGTAAATGAGCATGTGAAAAAACACTGCAGGAAAAGAAGAAATAATATCCAGCAGACTCTTAGGATGAACATGATGGTGGAAATGAAGTGTAGGATTGAAAAACTGTTTCAGTGGAAAAACCACATGTTTAGGAAAATGCAGTAAACTGCACTTTTGACTCAGAATTAAGAAGTCATAAGGAAACAATAAGCAAAAATGAAATGGCAACAGGATGAAACTATAACCATAGTAATAAATCCGCAGCACTGTGGGGCAGTAGTGATGCTGGAAAAATAGACCAATGATGTGGAGACAAATTTAATAAATTCTCCCAGAATGCAGAAGAGAAGAGAGACAGAAACCATCAGTGAGATCATGACAGAAAGGACAAAGGGGATTAGTGCTTGTGGCTAAGATGGAGCTCCAGGATGGAATGAGCTCACCCATCTGAGAAAGCAAGCACCTGTAAGTATATGCAGAATGACAGTTTTCAGACAGTGCACAGGTGGTGCAGGGCAGTGACCCCTTGAGTGAGACTTGCCCGGCCTCAGCACGGGGAAGGGGGACCTCCGTGGAACCCAGCAGGCACTCTGACTTGAGATGGAACTAAGAATCTAGGGAGACCAAAGGAGCTAGCATTCCCAGGGGAGAGGGTCGCAGAGAGAGCGAGCTTTGGGGACCTGCA
Source organism: Equus quagga (assembly GCF_021613505.1). Lineage (NCBI taxonomy): Eukaryota > Metazoa > Chordata > Mammalia > Perissodactyla > Equidae > Equus > Equus quagga. The sequence continues at coordinate 35,161,480 of NC_060283.1, read as the reverse complement.
GAGGGGTCCTCTCAGGCCTTCAGCTGGATACTGACTAGCATATGCACCTGAGAAAACTACCTGAGGGTGGGGAAGAGCACCCCCCAAAAGGAGCAGAGAAAATGACACTTGGGGCTCACACATGACCAGGAAGAGTGCACATCCCCATGAGCTAGAGTGGAAAACCTTGTGATTCCCAGCACCCTAGAAAGACTAGAGGGGCTCAGTAACAGGAAAACATATACTAAAGGCTGCACTGGCCCCACCCAAAAATGTTACAAGCAAGCCTTAAAAGGGTGCAGTTATTTCAAAGTAACTGTGTCCCAGAACAAAGACAAATAGGATTTTAAAAACCCAAGCAGCCAAGCCCAGAAGGCCTGAGACTACCATCCCCTGTCCAGAGGCACCAGAGCAGCCAGACAGCACCTGCAAAAGGGATTCTGCCACAAGCACCTGGCCCCAAAATCCTCTGGCCACCATGGGCCTGAAGCTCTCTACCGTCCTGACACACTGGGGTCACCAGCGAGCACCGATGGGGAGCCCACCACCACGAGTGCCCAGCCAGGCAAGTCTGCATCCCTGCAGACCAGAGATTCCCATTCCCCAGTGAGACAATGACCAACCTAGCCTGGGGACGTCCCATCTCAGTAGATGGGACCAGTGGGAGTCCTAGCAGCACCAGACAAACCACAGACCAAAATCACACTGCAAAGGCTCTGCTGTGCCTGGGTGCTCTTTTGTCTGGTAAAACAAAAGACTTAAGTGGAACTCACAGTGTCTTAACATAGTAGAATATCCAGGATATGGGGCCAGCCCGGTAGTGCAGCAGTTAAGTTCATGTGCTCTGCTTTGGTGGCCCAGGGTTCATTGGTTTGGATCCTGGGTGTGGACCTATGAAATGCTTGTCAGGCCATGCTGTGGCAGGCGTCCCACGTATAAACTAGAGGAAGATTAGCACAGATGTTAGCTCAGGGCCAGTCTTCCTCAGCAAAAGGAGGAGGATTGGCAGCAGATGTTAGCTCAAGGCTAATCTTCCTCAAAAAAAAAAAAAAAAAAAATATCCAGGACACAAATGAAAACCACCATCAGACCAAGAACCAGGAAAATAGAAACTTAAATGGGAAAAGACAATCAAGTGACACCAATAATGAGATGAATCAGATGTTGGAATTACCTTACAAGGATTTTAAAGCACCCATCATAAAAATGCTTCAAAACCTGATTATAAATTCTCTTGAAACAAATGAAAAAAATCTCAACAAAGATAAGGAATTTACTAAAAAAAGAAAAGAACCAAGTGAAAATTATAGAACAAAAGATTTTAAAACTTCCTGGATGGCCTCAATAGTAGAGTGGAAATGACAGAGGGCAGAATCAGTAAACTTGAGGACAGATCAGTCTGAACAACAGAGAAAAATTAGACCGAAAAAAGGGAGCTGGGGGAGGTGGACAAAGCCTCCAGGACTTATAGGGGCAAAAACAAAATATCCAGCATTCATATCATCTCAATCCCAAAAGGAGGAGAAAGAGAGGGGGGCTGAAGGAGTATTTGCAGAGATAAGGCTGAAAACTATCCAAATTTGGTGCGTGACAAAATCTTGAGATTCCAGAAGCTGAATAAATCCCCAATAGGATAAATATGAAGAAATCCATGCCAAGACACACCATAAATTATACATCTGAAAACTGAAAACAAAGAAAAAAATTTCAAAAGCAGTCAGGAATGGTGCATTACTTATAGGGGACACCAATTTGAATGACAGTGAGTTTCTCCTCAAAACCATGGAAGCCAAAAGGAAACAGCAGATACTATTCAGGTGCTGGAAAAAAATTGTCAGCCACAAATTCTATATGCAACAAAAACTTCCTTCAGCAATGATAGTGAAATCAAGATTTTCTCAGACAAAGTAAAACTAAAAGAATTTGTTACTAGCAGACCTACCTGTAAAAACTGGCTAAGGGAAGTTCTTCAGACAGAAGGGAAATGATAAAAAGGAATCTTTATCAATCATGTGATGGTTAAATAAAAATTATACTGTCTGATACTCAAGACAAGGATGTTTAAAAGTAGAGCAGGTAAAGGGAACTAAATGCAGGCAAGGGTCCCTCACTTCATTTGCAGCGGTAGAATGTTGACGCCAGGAGACTTAATGAGACGCATGTGTACGTTCTAATACTCAGAGCAGCCACTAAGGAAAGGGATACACCAAAAACAACGTGAATAGGAGTGAAATCAGCAAAGTTGGCAAAGAACTTCCAAAAACTTTCTCCCCCATAAAAACAAGAAAACTGGCAAAAATTCTCAAGAGTCAACTTTTTCAGAACTCTGGGAATTAACCAAAGGCTTGCAGCAATCCAAGGGGCATGTATGTGCTCAAGTGGGTAAATCTCAGTAAGCACAACCGGTTTGTGGCATTTTAACTTCAGCCGCATTCCTCACTCTCCAACCCCACAGTAGCCTTAAAAACTGAGAGCTAACACTCAGTGAAAACCAGTAACTTGGGAATTACCAGAGGGAGCAGAATGTGGCTGGAGCTCCTTCAAAGCCTCATCCCCAGAGAGTTTGTCGTGGTCGTTCACTGGAAGACTCCGCTTGCAGGCCCGTCTGTATTTGACCTGGTTTGGAACTCACCCAGTGTAACAATGCTTTTCCCAGGTTGCAAGATGCAATATCAATATACAAAATCAGTTATATTTATATATACTAGCAATGAACAATCCAAAAATGAAATTAAGAAGAACAATTCCATTTACAATAGAATAAAAATCAAATACTTAGAGATAAATGTAATAAAAGAAATCTAGGACTTGTACACTGAAAACTACAAAACATCACTGGAAAAAATTAAAGATGACCTAAATAAATGGAAAGACATCCTGTTTTCATGGACCAGAAGACTTAATATTATTAAGATGGCAATAATCCCCAAATTGATGTATGGATTCAGTGCAAACCCTAAAAGTCTTATGAAAATTCAAGGGACCCTGAGTAGTCAAAACAATCTTGAACAAGTTTGGAGGACCGTACTTCCCAATTTCAAAACTTACTACAAAGCTACAGTAATCAAGACAGTGTGGGCCTGGCACATAAGAAGAGACAGATCAACGGAATAGAATGGAGAGTCCAGAAATAAACCCATCCATGTATGGTCATTTGATGTGTGATGAGTGCCCAGACAACTAAAAGGGAGAAAATCAGTCTTTTCAACAAATATTTCTGAGACAACTGGATATCTACATGCAAAAGAATGCACTTGGGCTCCCACCTCATACCATATACACAGATTAAGTCTAACTGATTAAATATCTAAATATAAGACCTAAAAATATAAAACTCTTAGAGGAAAACATAGAAATAAATTTTCATGACCTTGGGTTAGGCAAAGCATTCTTAGATGTAACACCAAAACATAAATGACAAAAGAAAGATAACTTGGGCTTGACCAGAATTTAAAATTTTATGCCTCAAAGAACATCACCAAGAAAGCAAAAAGACAGCTCACAGAATGGGAGGAAATATTTGCCGAACACCTCTGATAAAAGTCCAGTATCCAGAATATATAAAGAATTCTTACAACTCAACAATTAAGAGATAAATAACCCAATTAAAAAATGGATAAAGGATTTGAATAGACATTTCTCCAAAGCATATCTACAAATGGCCAGTAAGCACATGAATGTTCAACATCATTAGTGACAGGAAAACTTCCTCTCCACTCACTACTCACTTCTGACACCAGATGTGTGGGCTTTTTTTCCCCATGTAGACTAATTCTGACAGCAGCTGGGGTCCCTACAATTCAATCCAATTCTGACACCATCTAACTGCAGTTAGCATCAGATCCCACAGGTTAAGGGCTCAGTCCTACAAGACTGCCCCCCACTGCAGATGCCAATCACAAGTCCAGGCCTCTGGGACTTCTGATTGACTGACTGAATATATATCAGGGGCTCCCATGACCCCATCTTTGGGTGCGGTAATTTCCTAGAAAGCTCTCAGAACCCAGGAAAACAGTTTTCTTACTAGATTACAAGTTTATTACAAAATGATATGACTCAGGAACAGTCAGATGGAAGAGATGCATAAGGCAAGGTAAGGGGGAGGGGCACGGAGCTTCCATGCTGTGTCCAGGTGCACCACCCTCCCCGCACCTCATGTGTTCACCAACCTGGAAGCTCTCTCTAAACCCCTTCAGTTAGCGTTTTTATGGAGGCTTCATTATGTAGGTGTGATTGATTAAATCAGTGGCCACTCATGATTAAACTAGACGTCTAGCCTCTGGCCCCTCCTCAGAGGTCAGGGGCAGGGGAGGGGTAGAGCCGAAAGTTCCAACCCTAATCATATGGTTGGTTCCCCTGAAACCGGCCCCCCATCCCTAGGGGCAAGCTGGAGTGTGGTTGAAAAGGGCTTGTTATGAATAACAAAAGATGTTCCTTTCACCTTTATCACTCTTATCAAGTAGGAAGTTCCAAGGGTTTTAGGAGTGCTGTGCCAGGAACAGGGACAAAGATGAAATATACATTTCTTATTATAAATCACAACATCACAATTAGTCATCAGGGAAATGCAAATGAAGACTACTGCACACAGACTCGGATGGCTAAAATAAAAGACAGATAGATGATAGCAAATGTTGCTGAGGATGTTGAGAAATTAGAATCCTCATCCATTGCTGGTGGGAATGTGAAACAGTGCAGCTGCTTTTGAAAACATTTTGGAAGTTCTTCAACAAGTTAAACATAAAGTTACCATATTACCCAGCAATTCCACTTCTAAGTATATAATCAAGAGAAATGAAAACATCTCCATGTAAAAACTTGTACATGAATGTTCAGGGCAGCATTGTTCATAACAGTAAAAAAATGGAAACAACTCAAATGTTCATCAAATGATGAATGGAAAAACAAGATGTACAGCCAGGCAAGGGAATAGTAACCATTAATAAAAATAAATTATTGATACTTGGTACAACCTGGATGAACCCTGAAAACATTATCCTAACTGAAAGAAGCCAGATGCAAAACGCCACATGGTGTATAATTTGATTTATATGAAATGCCCAGAAAAGGCAAACTGTAGAGATAGACAGTATCTTAGTTGTTGCTGGGGAAGATGGAATGGGAACTGAATGCTCATAAGGAGTGTTTTTTGGGGAGTGATAAAAATGTTCTGGAATTAGACAGGGGTGATGGTCGCACAACTGAAACCAGGGGCCAATTTGCTTTAACTATACTCAGTTGTGTGAAAAAGTAGTTAAATAACACATTACTAAAACCCACCCTGTAGATAACATCTCTGATGTTCGGGTCACCATGCCTCCATGGTCACAGTAACTGAGAGTTGACTCCTTGTCCAGTTCAGGCTGCTTAAAACCACCGACTTACCAACTAGGCTTGCTTGGATGACCAATAATAGGTGACCCTTTGACATCAAGGAGCCTAAAACTCCACCCTTAGATCATGGTAACACTGCCATTTTGTGAACATGTGTCCTATGAAGAGCCATAAAGCTTGACTGTGCGTGCACAGATCATCAAATACCTCCCCCCTCCTTACCTCCAATCATCTGGTCCCACACTTCAGACCGCCCCGCCCCTCTACCTCATAAATATCTCTAGTCTCCATTTTTGGGGAGGCAGATTTGATTTGTTCTCCCATCTCCTTGCTTGCCTGCCTTGTGAATAAACTCTTTCTCTGCTGCAAACTCATCGTCTCAGTGATTGGCCTAATCACGCAGTGGGGAAAAGGAACCTGCTTTGGTAACACAGCCTTGTGAATATATTAACTTTTACATTTTAAAAGGGTGAATTTCATGGTATGTGAATTTTATCTGTTTTTAAACACGATTTGAGAAATCAAGATAGAATACTAAAAAATGTTTGAATAACCCACAAGAAGGCAAGTAAAGAGAAACAGGGTTTAGAACCAGATGAAACAAATAATAAGATGGTAGATTTCAGAGCTAACAATAATTATGTGTAAATGGTCTAACATACCAAAGGACAAAGATTGGCAGAGTGGATTACTATAGTTTTAGAAGATGTTACCACTGTGGAAAACTGGATAAAGGCCCTCCTATCATTTATTACAGCCAGATGTAAATCTACAATGATCTCAGCACCCAAAAGGGTAAACTTTACAATGATGATAGATAGCTCTATTACCTTTTTTCCTTAGGTATGAGTCTGTGTGTTGAATTTACTCTCACTTTCATGGAGATAGCATTCCTCAAATGTTTGGTCTAATTATCACATCCTGTTAGGTCACCTGTTGCATCTGTTTGACCAGCCCACTTGGAATCCTGTTGGCTGCTCCTGCAAGCTGCACCATACACTGCTGTTTCTAAGAGCGGAGGAGAGGCAAAATGGCCAACCCAGCACCTGGTCCTCTGTCCGTGGGCACTCTGTTCTTTCTGGGTATCACCAGCCGTGTGGGGCGCCTTCTTGTCTCTCTGACTCTACTCACAGTATGTGCCGGGAAACACAAACACTCTAACTGCTGCCTAACTAGTCCAAGGAATGCTTGAGATGAATCACCTTGTCGGTGGCCCCTGGCCACCTCCAGCTCCCAGCCTCACAGCCTTCCCTAGAGATTTAGAGGATGAAACCTGCCCCTACCTTTCAATTCACCCCACCCTCCCGCCCCCTACGCTGCCTTTGCTTAATCATCTGCTCACTCACCACCTCCAGGACTTTGGCTCTTCTTTCTCTTTTACCTTGTTTCCTTGTTAGCTACCTTCAGCCTAGAAACAGATTCCATCTCTAAAATATTTCCCCTTGATCTTGTACCCCTTTTCAGCTCCTTCTTTTCTCAACTTTTTGAAGAGCTGACAACATTCCCAACTCTTTCATGTCCCGTTCGTTCCTCAACTCTTTGCACCCTCAGTTTCACAAACATACCCTGACTGCTCCACTGAAATTTCTCTTGCTAAATTCATCAGTGCCTCCCAATTGTAACATACGATGGACACTTCCAGATTACCTCTCAGTTGCACTTTACGCTGTCATCTGACTTTGACATTCTTCCCTAATTCCCTTTCCTTTCCTCTCCTGTTGTCTGTCCTTGTGTTCCTTTGTATCAATTTGCTTCTTAAATTTTGGTGTGTCCTTTGCTGTTGGCTGCATGTGGCAAGAAATGAGCTGTTTGCAAGCAAGAACGAAAGGAAATCAAGAATCTGGATACGTGGAGACTTGCAATGCTGAAAAAGAGGACTTCTTCTGGACCCCCAACAGGAGAGAAAATTGAGAAAGTCTACGAAAAGTCAACTTCTTGGCAAACCATCCCTGCATTCAAATTCTGGCTCCATCGCTACCCGAGTGACCTTGGGCAAGATGCTGAACTTTCTTGTACCTTGATTTCCTCATATATAAAATGAGGATAACAGTACCCACTGGATAAGGGTGTTATGAGGATTAAATTCATGAATCCATGAAAGGTGTTTAGAACAGTGCCTGGCATGTCCTCAGGGCTCAATATTGTGCCAGGTCGATGGCTTCATCAGAATTCAGGAATCTGGATCTCCGCCCTCTCTCACCACCTTCACAACTGACTTCCGTCACGGCCGAAGGGATACACGCATGGCAGACGCTCCCACTAGACTGTCACAAACAGCTCACCGCGTTCACATCTCACCCATCACTTTCCCCTCCTGTTCCTTCCTATCAGGGTAGAGGCACTAACATCCTAAGTCCCTTCGTTAATCCTTGCGTCCCCACTCTCCCACATGCCCTGCATTCAGCTGTCCCCATTCCTGCCTATTTTCACCCTAAACCTATCTGAACCCACCTTTGCTGCGTTTCTACGCCCACTGCTTAGTGTTCCCCATCTCCTGCCTTGGCTATTGTAACAGCCTGCAGCCGGCCTCGCGACCTCTACTCCAGACCCCTCAATCCATCCTCGATAAAGGATTCCTAATTTCAGCGTCACCCAGGAGACGATCGATCACGCACTCCCAGAGCCGCCCCCCCCCCCCCCCCCCCCCCCCCCCCCGCCTCTCCAGGGTCGGATGTCTCACGAGCCCCAGGGACTGCGGTAACGCAGAGCTGTGGTCCGCTCGCTCACGGGCGCCGCCTTCCCGCTGACTGCCCAGGGGCCTGCGGAGCTGAGGAGCCTGGGAAACGCCCCGGCCCGGCCACCCCCGAGTCCCCGCCACCACCTGTCTACCTCGGGGCCGGCGCCTCCTGCCTGCGCTCCGCCGCCGTGACCACGCCCCCTGTGACGCGCCCTGAGCCCCGCCCCTAGCCCGTCACCTGACCCCGCGCAGCCAATCAGCATTCCACCGTGTCCCAGCGCTGGGAGCCCCTCTTCCCCCCCCTCCCCCGGGAGCCCGCGGCCCGCTGAAGCGCAGGGATTGGCCGGGACTGCGCAGCTCAGCCAATCCGGACACGCTCCAGACCCTTCGGCCCCGCCTCCTCCCGGCGGGCTCCCGGTGGTGCTCCCGGGCTTGACCCGCTCCGCTGGTTGGGGCAGCGCCGGGGGCGGTTGGGTGGGAGCTGGGCCGCGGTGGGGCCGGGATGGAGGCGGTCGCTGCGCCGAACAGGGACGTGCGGGTGCGCGCGGCGAGTCCGCCCGGCGGCCGCGGAGAGAAGAGCCAGCCAGAGAGGTACGCGCCTGGAGGGGAAGGCGGGGACAGCCGCCGGCGCCCTTCTCCGGCAAGCCCTCCGGACGCCGCGAGCCGAGGTCGGGGTGCCCTGCCCGGGGAGGTCAGAGCGGGTAGCTGGCGGGTGGTCACTCTCTGAGAGAGGGCGCGGCCGGCCGGTGGTCGCTCGGGGGCATGGGCTCCCACGCGGGGATGCAGTGCTGGTCGGCTGGCCGCGAGGGAGGCCTAAATCAGGGGTGCGAGCTGGGAGGACGAGCGGATGCGAGGCATCCAGGAGTCAGCCGCACAAGTTCTGGGGAAGGGCACGCCGGGAAGAGGGAACAGCGGCTGCAAAGGCCGGAGGGCGGAAAGGAGCCTGCGGAGCGCGCGTGGCTGGGAGGAGGGCCTTGTCGGAGCAGCTGTCAGCGAGCAGAGCCACAGCCCAGGGAGGACTTTGGGGTGTATTCTAAGGGGGTTGGGGAGCTTGGAAGTTTGAGCAGGGCAGTGATATAATTTAATTATAAGGAATCCTGGCTGCTTTGTAGAGAGTAGGGACGGGGTAGGGTGTGGGACAGGGGAGGAAACGGGGAAACCAGTTGGAATCTTGTGTAATAATCTAGGAGGGAGAGGTGTTGTGGCCCCGAGTGTGGCAGTGGTGGCACTGGTGTAGGGGAAAGGTGGGATTAAGGAGGATGCCTCCCAGGCTACTGGCCTGAGCAGCTGGGAGAGTGGGGATAACGACAGGGAGGCCCTTCCGGTCCACACTGCTTCTTCAGCCTCCTGGAACGACGTCCCCTGGAGGGGAGCGGTGTGCATTTTCTTGTTTTGAGTCTTGTTCCTCCAGTCCAGGAATGTGTTCAGAACTTTTGGCGAGTGGGGAAAGAATAATCCTCTCTACGTGAATATGAGGAGTGTGTGTGTGTCTTTAAAATTTCAGTCCAGGCCTAAATCCGACCGTTCCTTTCATTAGACTTTCTGCTTTGGTTGCGATGAAGCGAAGGGAGCTGGGAAAATGTCCCCTAGGGAGACTGAGTGGAGAGGAGATTCACCGTGGCTTCTTATTTTTTGGTTCTGAACCTAATAGAGTTTAGCTTTCCCATCCCATGTTCTTAGCACTTCAAGGAAGCAGCAAATCCTGGAGCAGAGTAATCTATAAAACGCTAACCTGAAATTCAAGCCGTAAAGTAGCTCAGCCACACAGCAGATTGAAAACCTGTAGTCACTCAGCAGACACGGGTAGCCTGAGGAACTTTGCGACACTTACTTATAGGAAGTGAGAGCAGAGTTAGGGTCACATGCCGGTTTAGGTCACAGCAGGACCCGGAGATTCCTACCACGGAGTGGCCAAGCAGGGCTGGTCAAACTTCCCAAAGCCCCAAAGCCTTGAACCTGTCAGGTGACTTTGGACAGCTCATAGACAAGGTGCTGCATTAAAACCCTCCATGGTTTTAAAAAGAACTCTATTTTAACGGCCATGGTTGCTAATTGTGTTTGAATTTTCGTGTGGACTGGTTTAAGCACTGTTGTTGATTTTAAAGTCAGATAAAATAATAGTATCAGGTAGGATTACTACTATATACATTTCTGAAAGTTTCTGAAGGTTTCTGATGAGGGTAAAAAGAGGTGCAGATACGTATGCGGGCCCTTTCAGGGAATGTGCGTGTTCTGCGCTGTTCACTTTGTCACCTGGTAAGTGGAGCCCCTGCTGTGTGCCGGCCGTTGTTCTGTGTTGGCCACAGAACAGAGAGGAAAACTGACCGAGCCCGTCACCTTCTACGGAGGCAGACAATGAACGAGGAACAAGCCTAGAGTGTCAGATGATGAAGAGTGCCCCCAAGAAATGGAGGACGGAAAGGGGGCACGGAGCGCAGGCAAGGAGGGACGTGTGGCTGCAATTTTCTTTAGAGCCGCAGGGAGCCCCAGAAGATGTCAAGTTGGAGCAGAGACCTAAAAAGGAAGGTGGGGGCAAGGGGCGTGGTCATTCTAGGCAAAGCAAACCGAAAGTGCAAGGGGAGAAGGGGTGGGGGGACGTGCCCAGATCACACCAAGGCCTAATCTAAAGTCTAAATGGATCGCCTCTTATCAGTTGTAAAGGAAACTAGCAAATACTAGACTATTGGAAACTCTGCATACGTTTTCCATCAGCAATGAAGATTTGGACATTTCCAAGTGCAGTTTGTGGAGCCTGCGCAGTGTCTATGCGGAGGAGCGTACTGCCCTTGACGGTGTTTGCTCCTATCGATGGGATAGACGTAGGGCAGCTGTGGTTCCATGTTCCATCTCCTTTGTTGTCTTTCCGGCAGGCAAGTTTACATGGACTATAATGCCACCACCCCCCTGGAACCAGAAGTCATCCAGGCTGTGACCGAGGCCATGCGGGAAGCCTGGGGAAATCCCAGCAGTGCTTACCCAGCAGGTAATTCTAGAAGATGCGCACGGATGGGAGATGCGGGGGGCAGAGGCCCTCTTAGGGGAACTGCACACCACATGCGGTCGCTTGGTTTTGAACAGATTTGCTGTTAACTGCAAATCTTTAGCTGTAACTTTTGGTAGTTTTTTTTCTGAGAAGTCCAAATTTGTACATTGAGCCCCATTGATACCATGATCTTTCCTCTTTGACAGACTCTCCTGTCGCCCTTTCCCAGGTGAAAAAGATGTCGTCTTTGGAGTTATTTGTAATGACAGTACCTACTAAAATCCTTTCATGTGTCTGTCTCGGTCGATCCTTACAAAATTTGCAAAATTGATCTTTTAAATCATCAGGATCACATATAATCCTGGCCTTTCCTTTTTTTTTTAGCAAAAATTACTTTTAAGTTCTTTACTTTCATTATGATTATAAATATTCCCATTTGTTTTTCATTTCTTCTTGTTTTAATGTATTGAATTACATTGGAGATTTTGGAGAATAATTTGTGTCAAATCACTAGTTATGTGGCAAAGTTACATTGTGTTTTTCCCACAGTGAGCTAAAATTATACCTTTCTTGTTTATCAGGGATAATGAAGACAAACTATCTTAACTGTGGATTATGATGAACTGAAGTAACTTTCATCTGCTGCCAGGCCCTGGCATTTAGTAATAGCCATGTACAACTTTACAAGTTTCCTGGGTTTTCATATCTGTTTGCTTATTAAAAGCTTCACAACTTGAGAACTAAACACTGTTTCAAAGTCAGGTGCTAGTCACTCATTAACTTCTCTGCCGGTTTACTTGGAACCTGTATTCTGGCTAACCTGGACCTTGCCTGTGTGTAATCTTTCCTCTAGAAAAATTTAACTTTCTGAGGCATTAAGCTTGAGAATATGGAGAACAATGAAATGCGAATAAAAAGCATTTATCATAAAGAAGTTTAGGAATAACCCTCAGGGAAAACTAATGTTCTTGACCAGACAAAGTCTGTCAGTGTCTTTTCAGTGGCCTTGACAGCCTTTGTTTTGACACATTAAGAACCGTAACTAAAGAATGCATTGCAGTCACTTTCTGTTGATTCTCAGGTAGAAATGCAAAAAGAAAAGAAAGAACATCACCTTTACAATAGAATGGTGTAATTATTTTCACAATATTATGATTTAAGAATGATAACCATTTCTTTGGGGAGAATTCATTTTACGGGAAGTCTTAAGGTTGGGTGGGAAGAGGTTATCACAGCCTTTCCTGTAATAGTAAAAATCTGGAAAGAACCTCAGTGTCCATGAGTCGAGCACTGATCGCATGAAATGTGCTGAGGCCCTGGGATGGAGTTCTGGACCCTGTTGAAGTGACAGTATGGAGTGTGTCAATGGCCTAGAAGGAGAGTAGTGGCATCTGGTTCAAATGGAAAAGGCGTGATATAAAACAGGACGCACGGTATGATTTCATTATTTTCCCCTACCCACCCCCCAAGGAAAAAGTTTTGTCTGAGCAAGTGTGGAAAATGTATCGTATAGTTTTGCTGTGAGAGACAGAAACCCCAATAGCAATAGCTTAAACAGCTTGAAGTTTATTTCTCTTGCAGTCCAGGGCCCATGTGGTCACTCAGCGATGACTAAGGACCCCAGCTCCATCTGTCTTTTTCTTCTTCCCCTCTGTGGTCAAGATGGCTGCTCCAGCTCAAGCCATCATGTCAGCAGTCCAGCCTGTGGGAAGGAGAAGGAGGAGGAGAAACAGGTGCCTGAGTCCTTCAGAGACTCTCCTGGAAGTTGTAGGTACCACTCTGGCTTAGAACCATTGCCAGAGGTTGGTGGTCCTATGGCCACAAGTTGGCATGCCAATTGCAATGGAAGTTGGGAGATGAAGTCTTAATTCTTAATTAATCTAAGAGTTTTGTAATCTAAATGCGGCCTTAATTCAGCCATAAGCCAGCTGACAATGTCACTGTGGTAGGAGGGGAGAGTGGCAGAGAGGACAACCGGAGCCCAGCATAGATGTGAGGTACACCAAATACTTCCACCACAGTTGTGTTTGAGTAGGGGGCTTGTGGGACATTTGGGGTATTTTCTTTTTGTTTCCTAGATTTAAATTTTTCTACAGTCGGCATGCATAGTGTAATAAAAGTAAAAGTTTACTAAGGCCCAGGTTTAGGGAGACGTCTCTTCAAGTCTGTTCTTGCACTGAAGTGATGGCAAGCAGACGCTTCAGTATGGTGTGCTCCAGCTGCCCCGTCTCAGTCACTTTGAGTGCCCTTCGCTTGTGAGATGACGGACGGGTGTTAAGTTTGTATGGTGAGTTAGATGCACGGGGTTTCCACATGCACCCCACTTTTGTTAGTGGTGGCCTATGAGGTGGCACGGATTAGGGTTCCAGGTTTGCAGCTGAGGGCGCCCACTCTCAGAGCGGTCAGCAGCATTCAGTGTCATGCGCTGGTCCTCCCGTGGAACCAGCTCTGTTAGCTCTGGGTTCTGGCCTTTCCCACCGTAGCCCCTCTGACTGCAGTCAGCGCTTCCCCAGCTCCTGTGCCCATAGCGTCTTCTGATGCTCAAGGCTGCCCTGCCTCAGGTTGGAGGGTCTGTGACGTAATGAGACTTGCACTCACCTCCAAGGACTTGAGTCCTTTTTAATGACATGGAAAACCAGACTTCTGTGAGTGTTCCACCTTAGCCATTCATGCACCATGCTAAGGTGCTTACTCTGAGCCTGGTGGAGAGAACCTCGAACAAAACCAACCTCCTGCCCTTAGGGGGCTTCTGTTCTTCTGGGAGGGGGAGGGAGGGGAGCAGACAGTGAACAGATCAACAAACACACCATGTTAGTGGAAAGGGTCCTGTGGGGAACTATCCAGCAGGATGAAGGACTGGGCCGTGCTTGGGGTTGTGGGGCGGCTGCCTTTGTACAGAATGATCCAGATCTCTGATGACGGGGTGTTTGCATAGAGATGAGAGAGGGGCGTCCGGGGGAGCACTGCAGGCAGAGGGAGTGTGCCGGTGATGAGGGAGTTCGGGTGGGCTGGGCATTGGGGTCCGGGAGGTTTGGGGGCAGTGCCGTCTGGGTCTGTGGAGGCCACTGTGAGGGCCCGGCTTTCATCTGACTGAGCTGGAGCATGTCTGGAGGATTCCGAGCAGGGGAGTGACGTGATTAACACAGCAGTCCTCAAACCTTTCCATCTCACGACCCCTTTACACCCTTAAGACTTAACAAGGACTCCAAAGAGCTATGGTGTGTGCATGCCGTGCGCACAGACACTTGCCATGTTAGAAATGAAAACTGAGAAACTTTAAGTAAATATGTGTTTATTAGTTCGTTAAAAATGGCAATAATGAATTCATTACACGTTAACCTTTTTTACGGAAAACAGACTCTCTTTTCCAAAACAGAGCAAGTTTCGTGAGCAGCATGGCATTGTTGCACGTGTCTGAAAGTCTGTTTAACGTCTGGCTGAGGAGAACGCGGTGCAGCCCCATCGTGCTCCCGTGTCCATTCTGTTGCCGTGCTCCCATCGTGTAACCTCTGCAAGGCTTCTCTCTATGCATGAGAGAAAGTGAGTGGAAAAAAGGCAGATGACGTCTTAGTATCATTAGGAAAATAGTTTTGACTTTGTGAGCCTCATGAACGTGCCTTGAGGACCCCCAGGGTTCCTCAGACACACTTTGAGAACAGCTGATGGAACCAGAGCTGGCTGAGCGCCGACTGTGCACCGAGCACTGTTCTGGGTTCGGGAGGCATTCGTTTGGCCACTACATGGAGGATGAACCCAGTGGGGTCAGTGGAGTTGGGGGACCTCCTGGGAGAATATTTCAGCAGTGGCCTTGACGTGCTGGGGCAGTGGGGCGGTGGAGAAGTGGGGTGGGCTCTGGGTATTTTTGATAGCAGAGCCTACAGGATTTGCTGATGGATTAGACAACAGGGGACGAGAAAGGCAAGAGCCAGGGCTTTCGGCCTGGGCCCCTCGAAGGGTCGAGTGGCCATTTCTTTGCTGAGATGGGAAGACAAGTTTGGGGGAGAAGTTGCGCATTCAGCTTTGAGCGCGTGTGGTTTCAGATGCCTGTTGGGGATCCAGGTGGAGGGAGTGGAGCCCGCAGCAAGGTCTGGGGTGGAAGTTTGGGAGTCAGTCATCAACATCCAACTGGTGCTCAGAGTCTTGAGTTGCTGACGGAGGGAGGAGCCTGAGGAGCCGGCCAGGCCTCGGCTATCTCAGCCTGGGACTGGAGCCTCACCAGCAGGGGAGGAGGTGGGGCCCAGGGCAGGGCTGCTGGCAGGGGGAGGAGGTGAGGACCCGAATTTCGCCACATGGGGACCTTGGTAAGAGTAGATAAGGGGCCAGGTGGCCTGAATGCCTGATTGCAGTGTGTTCAAGAGGGAACAGAGGTCGTAAAGGAAAAGAAGAAACGGGCTGTAACTGGAGGGAGGTAGAGAGAGGGTCAGGGGTCTTTGACGTGAGGAGCAGCAAAGTGAAGGCGACCTGCTTTAATGAATGGGTGATGGGCGCCCCACACAGCCCTACGACTCCTCGTTCCCTCTGAGCGGCAGGAGTGCAGAGCTCTCGCTGAGGCTCAGTTACGGTCACCGTCTTGTGCTGGCTTGCCTGCGTGATCCCTGGCTGCTGCTCTGTTGTAACTCTGCCCTTTATGTTTAATTACACTTTCTGCCAAAGTTTGATTTTGGGAACTGTAACATCTGCAGAAAAGTTGAAATAAAGTATAATGAACACCTGCATTTCCTTTACCTGGATTCAGCAATTATCAACACTTTGCCAGTTGTAAATAGCATGAGGCTTCACTGCTGGATGCGTAAGTTTGTGTCTCCTGAGAACGAGAACATTCTCCTGTGTAACCACAGTAACCACAGTTCCCACCCAAGAAATCGAAGCTTAATCTAATAACAGTATCTAATTGCCATTCATATTCCAGTTTCCTTGATTATGCATTTCTGTTTCAAGGGGCGTTAGATGCCTTTTGAAAATATAAATTCTAAGTAGATGAAAAGAGCAACCAGGAGGTTGTTTCGGGCAGTTTCCCTCTCTGTTCAAAGGGGGCGTGGTTCCAGTGTTCACCAACTTGTACCGTGGTCTCCCATGTCTGCTCAGTGTGCTGAGGGACGGTGCGCTAGGAGCCCCTGCTCCTTTGACAGCTCTCCTGCAGTATAAGTAACACACACTAAACTGCAGAGGCGAAGTGTGCAATTTGATAACTTTTGACACGTGTTCATACCCGTGAAGCCATCCCCACCATCAAGATGGTCAATGTTTCCATCGCCCCCAAAAGTCCCCTGGTGCCGCTTCGTAATCCCGCCCCCAACCAGCCCCCAGGCAACCAATGACATGTTTTCTGTCACTGTGGATTAGTGTGCATTTTCTATATTTTTCTGAAAATGGAATCTTACAGGGTTTTTGTCCAGCTTCTTTCAGTCGACAGAGCTCATCCACGTTGCTGGGTGTACCGACATTCTATTTTCTTTTTACTGCTGAGTAGTTTTCTATTGTCTGGCTGGACGGCCGTGTGTTCACGCGTTCGTCTGTTTGTGGACATTTGGGCTGTTTTCAGTTTTTGGCTATTACAGATAACAGTGCTGTGAATATTCGTGTATGAGTCCTGGACATCTGTTTGCTTTTCTCTCAGTAAGTAGCATTTACCTTAAGTGCCTAGGAGCAGAGTGGCTGGATCCTATGGTGGGTGTGCATTTGTCTTCTTAAGGAACTGCCATCCTCTCTCCAAAGTGGTTGTCCCATGTTCTCTTCCCGCTGGCCGTGTATGAGAGTCACAGCTCCTCCAGGTCCTGCCGAGCGCTCAGAATGGTCAGTCCTCTCATTTTAGCCCTTCTCATTGGTATATGGTGGTGGTGAGGTAGCCCCACAAGTCCTTATTTAGAAGGGTCTCCAAGACTTGTTGATAAGTGGAAAAACAGAAGTTTTTGCAAAGCAATATGTAAATTATGAAACCTCTTTTTGAAAAGAAGAAAGAAAACCCTGCAAAAGGCTTATATGAAGGTGTGTGAGTGCCTTGGAGAAGGTCAGGAGCGCCGCACACCGCCAGACTGGAACAGCGATTGCCCTGGGAGGACGGGGGAATGAGCGCGGAAGGAGGCGCTGCTTCGGGGTCAGCCCCGGGGCGTCTCCAAGAGGCATCTCGACAGCATCTTAGAGGAGGAGCAGGAGTGTAGCTGATGGTCGGGATTCGAGCGACATTCCAAGAGAAACTAACAGTGTGTGCCAGGCAGCGTCCTGCCTGAGCTGACTGACAGTTATCACGGACTTTGAGTGTATCCCTCATTGAAATGACTAGGTTTTCCTGAACACCATAGACCTTCGCTGCTTAAAATTAAAATCTGTACAAGTCTGAAGGAGTGTGCAAATTACTTTGTATATTTCTTTTTACATTCCTGTTTTTATGTATGTTTTATAATATATACATGTATTTATTTGAGTGGTGCCCGGTCAAATTTTTTTTTTATAAATAGGACTGAAGAGTCAAAACATTTGGAGACTGCTGGTCTATAGAATAAGTAAGAATGGCCACTGAACTTTTCAGAATTCTCGTCCCAGGGCCTTTGTTCCTCTGCCATGTGAAGTTCAGTTCCCACAGGCCAGTGAAACTGGGTGGCGGCCGGGCTGTGTAGCCCTATTTGGAAGCAAATCTGTCGCTGAGGCTGGAATGTCTCTGGTGTCCCCAGGGGGACCTGCGATGCAAGATGCGGCACTGGACGTTGTGTTGAGGAGTCATGAGCTCTATTTTTGCTTATTTTTGTTGTTTTGCAGCGTGATCTTAAGCCAATTCCTCCATCCTTTCCTTCTCCTGTCTTGATGAATGGGAAGCAAGGCAGAGGGCCGCAGCTTCCCTCTCCTGTAGCATCCGGTAAGAAGAAAGCACGCCTTAGGAAATTTTAGGGTTCCCAGGCATCCTCCCGTATCTCGTTTCTGCCTCTCACTAAGTTACTTAAATATCAGTCATTTTTGCTAATTTGCTAATATCTCACTGTTGCCCCTTCACCAAGAGGTCTCTAGGTTGTGCCGTCTTGTCGTGTTCTCCTTGACGGGACAGGTTTCATCTTAGAATTGTCCACTCGGGTCTCGCTCCTTCCTGTCTGGTCATTCTTTACATGTGGGTTGGTTGCTCTTGGTGAAGCAGTGTTACTGAATTTCCATTTTGGTCCCTCAAGGTAGGAAGGCCAAGGATATCATCAACGCAGCTCGGGAAAACCTTGCGAAGATGATAGGCGGGAAACCTCAAGACATAATCTTCACTTCCGGGGGTACTGAGGTAAAGTTTCTAAACAGTCTCATGTTCTTTTTCTTTTAGCTTTTATTTCTTTTTTTTTTTTTTAGCTTTTTATTTTTAGCTTTTATTTTTTTATTTTAAATTCAAAATAGGAAGTGATTCCCTCTTGGTATTTTTTTTTTTTTTTAAAGAAAGGATAATGCTTAGCTTTGCTATTTTGCAAATTGACTTGATATAATGAACCAGTATTTACCCTACAGGTAAATTCTCAATGGCTCATAGGATATTGGTAATATGATGTGTAAATTAACTTGCTCTGCATTCTTATTTCAATAAAGAGATTTTCCCCTCTGTTTTGCCCTGGAATCATTCCTGTGAATCCCTACTAAGTTGTGTGTCTCATGAGAGTTTGAGGTTTGACCCATTCCAAAGGTATTTATTTTTTAAATTGATAGAAGATGCTCAAAGATGGTGGGATGCGGTTGAGGCCCCTGCTCTATTAATAATACTGTCTCAGTTCCCTTCCTGGGAAGGCAGGCACAATAGTCATTCAC
This sequence comes from Equus quagga, assembly GCF_021613505.1. Lineage (NCBI taxonomy): Eukaryota > Metazoa > Chordata > Mammalia > Perissodactyla > Equidae > Equus > Equus quagga. The sequence continues at coordinate 35,142,740 of NC_060283.1, read as the reverse complement.
AGGTGATGTGACTGTCCACATAGAAAACCCGAAAGAATCTGCAACTAGATTATTAGAGTTAATAGTAAATTTAGATACAAAACTCAACTGTATTTTTGTATACCAGCAGCAAACAGCTGTTTACCAAAGCACCAAAAAATATCGAATACTTAGGAAATAAATCTAGTAAAAAAAAAAAAAATTGGGGGGCTGGCCCCATGGCCGAGTGGTTAAGTTTGCGCACTCTGCTTCGGTGGCCTGGGGTTTCACTGGTTTGGATCCTGGGCGTGACCTAGTGCCACTCATCAAGCCATGCTGAGGCGGCGTCCCACATGCCACAACTAGAAGGACCCACAACTGAAAATATACAACTATGTACTGGGGGGCTTTGGGGAGAAAAATAAGAAGAAAAAAAAAGATTAGCAACAGATGTTAGCTCAGGTGCCAATCTTTTAAATAAAAAAATAATTTGTGGGGCCGGCCCGATGGCACAGCGGTTAAGTTCACACGCTCCGCTTCTCAGCGGCCCGGGGTTCGCCAGTTTGGATCCCGGGTGTGAACATGCCACTGCTTGGCACGCCATGCTGTGGTAAGTGTCTCACATATAAAGTAGAGGAAGATGGGCACAGATGTTAGCTGAGGGCCAGGCTTCCTCAGCAAACAGAGGAGGACTGGCAGTAGTTAGCTCAGGGCTAATCTTCCTCAAAAAAAAAAAAAATTAAAATAAATAGTTTGTAAGACCCACATACATGCACCCCGGGAAAGTAATGGAAATATTACTGAGAGCCTTCGAAGAAGTTCAGAATAAATGGAGCAAGCTATCCTGTTCACAGATTGGAAGACTCGATATTATAAATACGTCAGTCCTTTCCAAATTGATCTGTGGATTCAATGCAACCTCAACCAAAATTCTGGCACTTTTTCAGTGGAATCTCACAACCTAATTTATATGGAAATACGGAAGGCTAAGAATAGTCAAGACTCCTTGAAGACGGAGAACGCAGTGAAGTGACTTGCTCTGCCAGACATCAAGCCTTTGATAAGGCTCTGCTGGTTAAGGCCGGTGGTCCTCAGGCTGGGCAGACACTAGGCCAGAAGCAGAGCTGCGCAGGGATGGGCCCTTGTCAGGGACTGGGTGGCCGTCTGTCCTGGTTTGCTCAGGACAGTCCCAGGATACGCCTGTTGTCCTGACATAATTATAATAGTGCCTCTTATTCTTAAATGTTTCTGGCTCAGATGATAGGTTATATGGTCATCATATATGATTGGGGTAGCTAACAGAGCAGGTCCCTTCAGCAGGTGGCGCTGGGGCAACTGTGTGTTCACAGAGAAAGAGGAAATTGGACTGCTGCATCACAACATACAAAAAAATAACCCCAGGTGTCATAAAGACCTAATCATGAAAAGTGCAATGTATAAAGCTTTTAGGTGATAACATGTTTGTGACGTCTAAGAGCGATAGATTTCTTAAATATAATACAGAAAGCATTCACCATAAAGGAAAAGATCAGTAAATTCTACCACCACCACCACAAAACAAACTTTAGTTATCAAAGAACACAAGGAAGGAAATAAAAGGCAAGCAGACAGCAGAAGAGATTTGTGACACATAAGCAAGAAAAGAACGGCATCCAGAACATAAAGGCGGACAACCCAATAGAAATAGGGGCCAGAAACCTGAATCTGTGCTTCCCCGGGGAGAAGCCCGGATGGTTTCTACAGCCTCATAGCGTAAAAAACATCGGAACTCCTCTGCGCACACCATCAGAAGGGTGAAAATGGAGAATTCCCATGCTAGTAAGTTTCGGCAGAGGATGTAGAGCGCTGAGCACTCGCAGAACCACTTTGGAAGGTGGGTTGGCATCTGGTGAAGTGGGAGACACGCTTCCCCTATCCGCCAGCAGTTCCGCTCCGAGGTACACATCCTAGAATGAGGTGCACACACACCAGGGGACAGGCGAAGACTGTTCATGCCAGCCAGGAACTGGGAACAACCCAGAGGTCCCTCAGAATTGGCATGGACCAACGTTAGTACCTTGCGGTGCAGTCCCACAGCGGAATACCGCCAACTACCTGCAGCAACGTGCATGGATCTTGCCACATGGTAAAAAAGAGGGAGTTGAGCCTGGCAGAGCACAGCTGCCCTGGCCTGGCTGAATAAGGGGAGCAGGAGCTGCCTCCAGGCCCCCGGGCACTGTGACCACCACCCCAGGACCAGATTCCTGCTGGCTTACCAGGAGCTGCCTCAGCCCCAGCCCCCCTGCCGTGGGGCCGTCATGGTCTCTCTGGAGCCAGGTGCTGAGGAACGTTGTGGCCGGGGGCACATGGTGCATTTTTAGATGTGACCTACGGGTTCCGACAGAGGTGACTGTGCTCCCAATGCTGCCGGGGAGCGTTGTCATAGTGAGGTTTCTCGGGCTGATTAGTGTGGGGTCCTGTGCCCCCTTCAGCAGCTGCCTACAGGGGGAGGGTGTGCGTGGGAGGGGCCTGGGCATCTTCATCTTGTTCACAGTCAGTCACCGTCTTTTATACTGCCATCCACGGTGACCTATGGTGTGCAGCCCCCAGGACCCTCTAAGTGGGATTGCTGGGCCACTGCAGCCCCTTGGAGCCCGGAAGACCCTCTTTCCTGGACCGAGAATCGCTGTATGGGGCAGCGTGTTTTCTGCGAGGGTGTGGCCTGGGGCTCCGAGGAAACGTCCACCTTTTGGAGAAGCACATCAGAGTGGTCCAGCCCCGAGCACCTCCCCACCGTCTCGCATCGGGGGAACCGTCGTGTCGGTGGCCTGGGTTCTCCGCCAGACGTGCACTGTTCAACCCTCAGTGCATTTTACGTCCTCTGAGCCCCGTGGGTGGAGGCCTCAGTGGAGTGCAGCAGCGTCTCCCGCCTCCCCGTGGGGCGGAGCCTCCAGATCCTTGAATAGACGGGATCTTCAGTTGAGGAGAAAATTATTCAGTTCAGTTCCGTTCACATGAAGGTCAGAAAGAGGCAAAATAGACAGTATTGTTTAGGGTGCCTATGCGGGAAGTGCAAATATGAAGGAAACAAGGAAACGATTGCTGTAAAAGTCGCGGGGCAGTTAGCTGGGGCTGACGGGAGGAACGAGGGACGCACTCCGCGGTGTGGGCAGGGTTTCGGCCTGACCCGGGCAACAGTTACTCAGGCATTCTGTGTTACACCTTTTCATTAAACTTACATTTATATTTTATACACTTTTTTGAAAAAAGCTCCTCCCACCCCAGCCCTTCAGGTACCCACTTCCTCTCCCTACAGGAGACCAATGCTGTCAGTTTCTCTCGTGTGCTCCAGAGATAGTGTCTGCGTTCAAAGCAAATAAGTATGTAGGTTTATATATTGTCTTCTCCTTCCCTGTTTACCTTTTCAAGGGTTGTTTTGCACATATAAGCACGTGTGTATGCATTTTACTCTTTCTATGTAGATCGTAAGATACTGCGTATGAGGTTTGCCACCTTTTTCCGTTTACCGAGTGTATTTGAGGCCTTTTGGTGTCTGCCACAGGGCGTCTGCTCGGTGTAGTTACATCTGCTCTGGATTCCATTGAAGGATGTCGTGTGATTCATTCTACGAGTCCCTTTATTGAGAGACACTGCAAGGCTTTCCAAGGTTTTGCTGTTGCCAGCAGAGCTACACTTAATAAATAACCTTTATGTGCATCATTTTCTTCTGTGCAACTGTGGCCGTAGGATCAAGTCCGGGAAATAGACTTGCTGGGTATGAGGGCTCACTACATAAATAAGCCAAGTGGCCCTTAACGGAGCTTGTACCAGCTTACACTCCCCCAGCAACGGGTGCCTGGGCAGCATATGCTTTTTTGACAAATTTATAAAACTTAAAAATGCATAATGTCATTTAACAAAACAGGCATATTGACCAGAAGTGAATTCTGAAGTTTGAAACCCCAAGACTTCATAGTTAGGCCTTTCAAAAGGTACAGCCCAGGAAGCTGAGCTTCCCTGAGACAGTTTTCCTCTTTCTAAGTGTTAGCCACGAAGGAAAACACGAGTGAGAGAGCTTGCCACTCTGACTCTCCCCTTAGGACAGTCATTGTAAGTGACTTTTCTGCTCTATCTCTGCAGTCAAATAACTTAGTCATCCATTCTGTGGTGAAACACTTCCACGAAATCCACACCTCGAAGGGGGGCGCGGCTGAGAGCCACAGCCCGGCGGAGGGGGCCATGCCCCACTTCATCACCTGCACCGTGGAACACGACTCCATCCGTCTGCCCCTGGAGCACCTGGCGAAGGAGCACGTGGCCGGTGAGTGACCAGCCCAGCTGACCCCCCAGAAGGACCTCTCCCTCTATGTTGACTGACTGAGTCAGTACAGGGAGCCACCCGTGGGACACAGTGAATCGTTCACCCTCCTGCACAGGGCTTCCTGGCTGTTCTCAGGTACAAAAGTCACACAGCCTGTTCTTCCAGGCTGCCACACACACACGGAGCGGTAAATGCCGCCAGGTTTTCCCTTAGGAAAAAATTGATAATCAATGTGTAGAACCAGTCGTTTGTATTACCTAATGATATTTCAGACTTTTGTGTGTAATAAATAGATGCAGGGCCGGCCCGGTGGTGCAGCGGTTAAAGTTTGCACGTTCCGCTTCAGCAGCCTGGGGTTCGCCAGTTTGGATCCCGGGTGCGGACATGGCACTGCTTGGCAAGCCATGCTATGGTAGGCATCCCACATATAAAGTAGAGGAAGATGGGCACGGATGTTAGCTCAGGGCCAGTCTTCCTCAGCAAAAAGAGGAGGATTGGCAGTAGTTAGTTCAGGGCTAATCTTCCTAACTAACTCAATAAATAGATGATACTATGTCTATAAAACGCTAAACACTGCTTTTCATTATTTGATTTAATAATTAAATCTTGGCTTCCAGTTCCTCTGATCTGAAGAAAAAGGATCAAATAGACATCAACTTCAGGTGGTAGAGAATATTATTCAGCCATAAAAAGGAATTAAGTTTTGACACATGCTACAACACGGATGAACTTTGAAAACATTATGCTAACTGAAAGAAGCCAGTGGTGAAAGACCACATGTGCTATGATTCCATTCATAGGAAAGTCCAGAACAGGGAAGTCTCTAGACACAGAACGTGGATTAGCGGCTGCCTAGGGTTGAGGGAAATGGAGAGGTATAGTGAATGGATACTAGGTTTCATTTGTGGTGATGGTTGCACGACTCTGTGAATACACTAAAAACTACTGAATTGCACACTTTAAACGGGTGAACCGTATGGTATGGTATGGGAAAGCTGATTTATAAAGAGAACAATTGGGAGATGTGGAGGTGGGGGAAGTGTGAGATAGTCAAAGTCCTCATTTTATATCAGGTTTAAATGGTTTTCACCACATGCATGTCTATACTTTGTAAAACTCTGTGTAATTTTAAGCGAGAGGTTAAAGGCAACAGTAACTAATAACGATGTATACTAAGTTGCCCTTCCCTGTCTAAGACGCAGAAAAAAGGCACCAGGGCTGAACAATTGGGAGGTGTGGAGGTGGGGGAGTGTGGGATAGTCAAAGTCCTCATTTTATATCAATTCAGATGCCTGAATTGATAAACCAAGGAATGGAGATTGTGTTTCTAAGTTATCAAGCATAAACTGGAAGGAAGGAAAATGATAACGCTAACCACAAGAAAATCATGAATGGCGGTTGCCTCTGAGAAGCAGGACTCGGGGCTGTAGGGGAAGAACCCCTACTTTGCACTTGATTCCATTCATCAGTTGATGGGCATTTGGGTTCTTTCCAGTTTGGGGCTATTATGAATAAGGCTGCTGTGAACATTTGTGTATAAGTTTTTGTGTGGACACGTTTTCATCTCTCTTGGGTTTATACGTGAGAGTGGAATTGCTGTGCTACATGGCAACTTTACGTTTAACCTTGACCTTTGTCTTCCGAAGCAGCTGCACCATTTTACATTTCCACCAGCAGTGCTTGAGGGTTCCAACTTCTCCATATCCTCACCAACATTCGCTATTGTCTGTATGTTTTATTATAGCCATCCTAGTGGGTGTGAAATGGTTCTCACTGCAGTTTTGATTTGCAATTCCCTGATGGCTGATCTTGAGCAAGTTTCCATGTACTTAATAAAAAGACAAGCAGCCCTGGCCAGAGCTGCCTTTCCTTTGTTCCTCTTTGGGTCGTGTAGTGGGTGCACAAGCTCTGCCCTTCTGTTGCTGGCCTCAACCCATGTACCGGGAGCCGGCCTGGGCCTGTCGTTCCTCTCTGGGCGTGTGGTACCACCCCCTTGCTGGGTGTAAGGCGGGTGCTCTGTGGCCTCAGCAGTTGGCCCCCAGCCTGCTCTCTGCACTGTGCACCCTCAGCGTGGATGGTCACTGGGTCCCTTCCTACGTCTTATTTTTTTTTAAAGATTGGCACCTGAGCTAACAACTGTTGCCAATCTTTTTTTTTTTTCCTGCTTGTTCTCCCTGAATCCCTCCAGTACATAGTTGTTTATTTTAGTTGTAGGTCCTTCTAGTTGTGGCATGTGGGACGCCACCTCAGCATGGCCTTGATGAGCAGTGCCATGTCTGCACCCAGGATCCAAACCGGCGAAACCCTGGGCCGCTGAAGTGGAGCCCTTGAACTTAACCACCCGGCCAAGGGGCCAGCCCCCCTTCCTGCTTCTTACAGAGTTAGTTTTCACCTGACAGTGTTGTGAGTGTTTTTTTCCTGTTCCTATTACTCTAACACCATTGTCCTTCTATACTCTGGGGATCCCTCAAAAATACCTTGTCCACAGGTGATTCCCCTTATTTGGAAATCTTTCTATTCTCTCGTTTCAGTGGCACGTTGGGGGGAAAGTGGATACATTTGTCTTCCATCATTTTTAACCAAAAACCTTGATTTAGTCACCTCCACTGATGTCCCATCTGCAGTAGTGAGACCACAGGTGGCTGGAACAGCTCTGGCACGAGCAGGTGGTTAACAGTCGGTCCAGGGTTGAGTGAGTGAGGGTCAAGTCTTGGTGCCCTGAGATGCTCTCGTGAGCCGAGAGTGTCTTACCTGCTCATGGTCCCTTAGAGGCAGAACGGAGAGCGTCTCCCACGCATTGAACCCGCCGCCTGAAGCTGTGTTAAAGAAGCGTTCAAGCTGATCATTTCTGGCTGGAGCCATAGTGCGTGGCTTATATTCCTTCTTTACAGTTTTCTGAACTTTTACAATAAATTAGCTTTTTAATTGTGCAGAATAGTTTTGTTAGGCTATTTCTAAATGAACCATCAGGAGAGGTTACTCTGTGGGACTAACCTCGGTTCCTGTGTCTCATACCTCAGCGGTCACCTTTGTCCCGGTGTCCAAGGTGAACGGGCAGGCAGAGGTCGATGACATCCTGGCGGCAGTCCGCCCCACCACGTGCCTGGTGACCATCATGCTGGCCAACAATGAGACGGGCGTCATCATGGTGAGTCGCCTTTTCCTTTTAAGAAAATCCAGTGGGAAAGAGGCGCCAGGCTCTCCCCGTGTTCCCGTGCTTCCCAGCCCCGACGGCTCGTTTGCTCTCTTCTTCAGTTTTGTAACTTTTTTGCCTGTCCTCATTAGTGACTCCTTGTTTCTCTCATTCAGTTTCCATCAAATGAGAGCAACGTGCTCAGCTCTTTATTTTCCCCCTTCAGCCGGTCCCTGAGATCAGCCAGCGGGTCAGAGCCCTGAACCAGAGGCGGGCCACAGCCGGGCTGCCCCTCATCCTGCTGCACACGGACGCCGCGCAGGCCTTGGGGAAAAGGCGTGTGGACGTGGAAGACCTGGGCGTGGACTTCCTCACCATTGTGGGGCACAAGGTGCGTCCACAGAGGGGAAGATGCCTCGGTGACCTCGAGGCTCACCTTGGAACAGAGCCCGCAGCACCGTTTATCGTTCACTTGTCACCTGGTACGCCTCGAGTGCCTGCTGAGAGCAAGGCCCTGGGGACACAGTGATGAGCAGCCCCTCCCCTTAGCAGCTTAAAGAAGGGGAGACCCACAGCAGTAGGATGCCACAACGGGGTATAACAGGGCACCCCAACCCATACGGGGCAGGAGGGGGCTGCCAGGCAGGGCTGTGCAAGGGCACTGACGTCTCAGGTGAGACATGAGGCCAGTGGGGTACAGGTGGTGAGTGTGCTCTGCAGCAGGGACGCTCGCCAGCCCCCCAGGCCCCACCCCAAGGACAGTATGTGTGAGGTTCAGGAAATGACTGTTTTCTCCAACGTGATCAAAAGCGCTGCTCCAGGATGGAAAGGCTTGGTTTTAGCGACTCTTATCTCTAAGGTGGAACAGGGAAATAGTTCACAGTGAAGACCCTTCTGAAGCTTTTGCTCATCTTCCTGGCCGCTGACTAGAGCTGAAATATTTTTAGTTCTCTATTTTGAAGCACAAGACTCGGCTGGTTTCCAAAGGAGTGTATATGCCGGCCTGACGCTGTGGCACTTAACATTTTTGCCTAGCGTCGACTTGCAAGCATGGAGTCAGACCCAGGAGAGGCCCTGGGCGCTCTCTAGTTCCCCCCCGTCCCTTTACAAATTCCTCTGTGTGGGATGCGCAGGAGCCCTGCTGCCCCTGAGCTGGGAACTCGAGCCCCCCGCCCGGGTCCCCAAGGCCTTTGCAACTCCACCCATGCGGAGCGGTGATGGTGGCGCAGCTGTGGGGCCCGGACGTTATCATTCCTCTGTGCCTCTCAGCACTTGGCCGTGTTCAGAGAAGGGTTGTGTTGAACGAATGGCGGACTTTTCCTTTCAGTTCTACGGCCCCAGGATTGGAGCACTGTACGTCCGAGGGCTCAGCGAGCTCACCCCTCTGTACCCCATGCTGTTTGGAGGTGGCCAAGAGCGGAATTTCCGGCCCGGGTAAGGCAGAAGGTTGACGAGGTCTCCGACCTGCTGGCCATGGGCACGGCCTGCCGGGTGGCGGGCTCCGCGTCTCTGGGAAGCGCTGTCACGGCACAGTCTGCATCGCTCCTGAGTTGGAATCGGCCCCGCTGGTCGATTCCATCCCCGGGACTCAGAACCGCCGTCTCTGGGGGCTGCGAGCTGGAGCCCCCTGGCTGAGACGTGCGGCTCTTCTCTGTACCGCGGGTGAGCGGGGCCACCCAGGAGGACCTGGTTTCCTTTCCAATAGCTCCTGTGTCCCCGTGACACACAGAGAGGTTTTAACCAGGGAACGAGGTGGGACCAGCACCACACGTTTTGTCAGAATCTCGACAACAAGAGGGAGAAGCAGGAACGGAGGTGAGTGCCCGGGTCGTCTTTTGCCTCCTCTGTCCCAGACGTAGAGTTGAAGAAGCGGCAACACAGACACCAACAAGGGCAGATGAAAAATGTTCAGCCAAAGCCTGCCATCTCTAGCCAGTGGACCAGGAAGGGGACAGCCTAGCAAGAGAGAGAACTTTTAGACAATGACCACTTTATTCCAGCCAGTCACCACAGAGTAAGCTGCCACCACCCCAACCGATGCCATCGAAGGCCGAGTACAGAGCCCAGACTTCCACCCTCACAGGCTGTGACAAGACACCCCCACACCCCCACCGGGTGTGTCAGAGGGCCTAGTAAGGAGCCAGGACGTTCGCCCCCACCAGCCAGTGATGAGGCACCCCACCTCGGTGTCAGTGGAGACCACATGGGGACCCTGGGCTTCCACCCACACCCGTCAGTAACAAGGAGTGTCCCCACAGTGGGTGTTGACACAGGCCAAGTGGGAAGTCTGGGCTAGGACCTCAGCTGGCAGTGATGAGGTGGCCCACTCCTTCCCCTGCCAGAGCAGTATCCAAAAAGCAGCTAAAACAGAAGGGTTAAGTAGCGTCCAGACTCCCCTAACGTGGTACAGAAACATCTCATCATACCACGAAAACCACTCACCACACCAAGAACCAGAAAGGTCTCAAAGTGAATGAAAAGAGACCAGCAATAGATGCCAACACTGAGACGGCGAGGGTGTTAAAATTATCTGACAAAGATTTGAAGGCAGGCACAATGAAAATTCTTCAGTGAGCAATTATGAACACACTTGAAACAGATGAAATAGAAAGTGTCAGCAAAGAAAAAGAAGATGTAAATAAGAACTAAATGGAAATTTTAGAACTGAAAACTGCAACAACCCAAACAAAAAGCTCAGCGGGTGGACTCACCAGGAGAATACAGGCAACAGAGGAAAGAATCAGTGAACTGAGAGAACAATAGGATTTCCCACTGTAAACAACAGAGAGGAGGTAGGCTGGGAAACAGTTGAACAGAGGCTCAGGGCCTGGGGGACTGTAACGAAAGATCTAACGCTCATTTCATTGAAGTCCTGGAAGAAGAAGAGAGAGGGCGTGATGAAAAAGCACTTGAAGAAATTATATCTGAAAACTTCCCAAATTTGGCAAGAGACATATACCTACAGATTCAAGACACTAAATGAACCCCAAACAGGATAGACCAAGAGAAATTCATGCCAAGACATATAATTAAACTTCTGAAAATAAAAGACAAGGAAAAAGTCTTGAAAGCAGCCAGAGGAAAAAATGACATCTTACCTATGGGGAAAAATAATTCAAATGACAGTGGATTTCTCATCAGAAACCATGGAGGCCAAAAGGAATGGTGCAATATTGTGCAAGAGCTCAAAGAAAAGAACTGAGAAGCCAGAATTATATACACAGCAGAATGTCCTTCAGGAATAACGGAGAAATAAAGACATTCTCAGATGAAGAAAACTAACGGAATTTGTTCCCAGAAAATCTTTGCTTAAAATGACTAAAGGAAGATCTTTAAACAGAAAGGAAATAGTAAAAGAAGGAGCCTTGGAGTATGAGAAAGAAAGGGTGTGGTAAGCAAAAATGTGGGTAAATAAAATAGGCTTTTCCTCTTCTCTTGAGTTTTCTGAATTATATTTGATGGCTTAAGCAAAAGTCTTATCACTGTCTGACATGTTCAAAGTACATGTGGAAGAAATATTTAAGATAATTATAGATGGGGGAAGGTAAAGAGATGTAAAAGGAGGTAAGGTCTCTATTCTTCACTTGAACTTGTGAAAAATGTTTGAGTAATCCAAAGAAAGGTAGGAAAAAGAAAACAGAAGTAAAAAACAGAAAACAGAAAATAAAATGGCAGACTTAAGCCCTAACATCAAAATTACATTAAATGTTGAGCCAGCCCTGATAGCCTAGTGGTTAAAGTTCGGCACACTCTGCTTCAGCAGCCTGGGTTCAGTTCCTGGGTGCGGAACCACATCCCTCATCTGTCAGTAGCCATGCAGTGGCAGCGGCTCACAGAGAAGAGCTAGAAGAACCTAGAACTAGAATATACAACTATGTGCTGTGGCTTTGGAGAGGAAAAAAAGAGAGAGAGAGAGGAAGATTGGCAACAGATGTTAGCTCAGGGTAAATCTTGCCCAGCAAAAAGAAAAAAAAATATATATGTATATGTGTGTGTGTGTGTGTGTGTATAAAATATAAATGGTCTAAATACACCAATTAAAAGACAGAGATTGACAGAGTGAATTTTAAAAAAACTGACCCTAATTATATGCTGTCTACAAGAAACTCACTTCAAATGTAGCAATAGAGGCAGGTTGAAAGTAAAGAATGGAAAAAGATGTATCACACAAACATTAAGCAAAGCAATGCAGGAATGGCTATGTAATGTTAGATAAAGGAGACTGCAAAGCAAAGAATTGTGACTTATGGGGTGGGATTATATAATGATAAAAAAGAGTCAGTCCACCAAGAAGACAGCGATCCTGAATGTGGACGCACTAAACAGTAGGGCTGCAAAATATGTGAGCAAAACCTGATTGAACTGAAAGGAGAAATAGACAAATCCACAATTATGGATAGAGACTTCAATACCCTTCCCTCAACAGTGGATGGAACAACTAGACCAAACTTGGCCAGGCAATGGGAGAACTCAGTAACACCTGTCCACCAACAGAATCTAATTGACATGTTTAGAACACTACACCCAACAACAGCAAAATACACATTCTTTCAAGTGGCACAGAATATATACGAAGATGGACCATATCCTATGCCATTAAGCAAACCTCAATACCTTTAAAGAACTGAAATCATAGAATGTGTTCTTTAACCACAATGGAATCAAGCTAGAAATCAATAACTGGAAGGTATTGGGAAAATCTTCAGACACTTAGAAACAGACAACACACTTCTAAATAATCCCTGGGTCAAAGAGGAAGTCCCAAAGGAATTAAATTCACTGAAATGAAGGAAAATGAAAATACAACTTATAAAAATTTGTGAGACACATCTAAAGCACTGCTGAGAGGGAAATTTATAGCACTAAAGAGGAAGAATCTCAAGTCGATAATCTAAGCTCCCTCTTGAAGAACCTAGAAAAATAGAGCAAAATAACCCAAAGCCAACAGAAGGAAGGAAATAGTAAAGATAAGAGAAATCGATGAAAACAAAAATGGTTTTTAAAAAATCCATGACACAAAGAGTTGGCTTTTTGAAAATATTGATAAACTTGACAAACCTCTAGCAAGACTGACAAAGAAAAAAAGAGAGAAGAAACAAATTGCCAGTATCAAGAATGAAACAGGGGGCCCACCCCATGGCCTAGTGGTTAAGTTCGGCAGCCCCCACTTTGGTGGCCTGGGTTTGGTTCCTGGGTGCAGACCTACACCACTCAGTGGCAGCCAGGCTGTAGCAGTGACTGACATACAAAATAGAGGAAGATTGGCAAAGATGGTAGCTCAGGGTGAGTCTTCCTCAAGCAAAAAGAGGAAGATTGGCAGCAGGACCGGCCCTGTGGCCGAGTGGTTAAGTTTGTGTGCTCCACTTTGGCAGACCAGGGTTTCACTGGTTTGGATCCCAGGTGTGGACCTAGCACCACTCATCAGGCCATGCTGAGGCAGCGTCCCACATAACACAACTAGAAGGACCTGTAACTAGAATATGTAACTATGTACTTGGGAGCTTTGGGGAGAAGAAGAAGAAAAAAAAAGATTGGCAAGAGATGTTAGCTCAGGGCCAATCTTAAAAAAAAAAAAAAAGATTGGTAATGGATGACAGATGTTGGCTTGGGGCAAATCTTCCTCAGGGAAAAAAAAACAAAAAAAAAGAAGAAGAACGAAATGGGATATCACTACAGACCCTACCAACATCAAAAGGATGATGAGGCTGTGCTACAAACAACCCTACACACATAGATTTGACAACTCAGACAAAATGGGCCACTTCAACAAAAACATAAACTACCACAACTCACCTAATATGAGAGAGATCATTCTCTATAACTATTAGGAAATTGATTCTGTCATTTTAAAACTCCCTAAAATGAAATCTCCAGGCCCAGGTGGTTTCACAGGAGAATTCTACCAAACGCTTAAAGAATTGACACCATTTCTACACAATCTCTTCCAGAAAATAGAAGTGGAGGGAAGACTTCCCAATTCGTTTTATGAACTGATACCAAAACCAGACAAAGACAGTATGAAAAAATAAAACTACACACCAGAGATCCCTCATGGATTTAGATGCAGAAATCTTTAACAAAATATTAGCAAATGGAATTCAGCAAAATATAGAAATAATTTATACACCATAACGAGGTAGAGTTTGTTCCAGGGATGCAAGGCTGGTTCAGTCTCCAATATTCAAAAATCAGTCAATGTCATCCAGCATATTAAAGAAGAAAAATAACATTATCATATCATTTGATGTAGAAAAAGTGTTTAAGAAAACTCAGCATTCATTCATTCATTAAAAACTCTCACAATAATATGACCAGAGGAGAACTTCTTCGACTTGAAAAGAGCATCTACAGAACACCCACAGCTAACATCACACTCGCGGGTGAAAGCCTGGATGTTTTACCCCTTGACCAGGAACAAGCCAGGATGTCCACGCTCACAGTCATGTTCAGCAGAGCTGGAGCTCTAGTCAGTGCAGAGGGAAGAAAGGGAAATAGAAGGTAAACAGATTGGAAAGGAAGAGGCAAAACTGTCCTTGTCTGTAGACCATGTGATTGTCTCTGTAGAAAATCCCAAGGAATAGATAAGAAAACTCCTCAAATGAATAAGTGAGTTCAGCAAGATTACAGCATACAAGATAAACAAAAATCAGTTGTATTTCTATATATTGGTAATGAACATGTGGGCAAAAAGATTAAAAATACAATACCATTTACAGTCACTCAAAAATCCTGAGATATAAATCTAACAAAACATCTACAGGACTTGTATGCTGAAAACTATGATGTGTGGACAAAAGAAATCAAAGATCTAAATAAGTGGAGAGACATACCATGTTCATGGATCAAAAGACTCAGTATAGTAAAGACGTCAGTTCTCCCCAAATTGATATACAAACTTAACCCACTTTCTATCAGAATGCTAGCAAGTAGATCAAGGGACCAGAATAGATACAAGCAGAAATAAGCCCAAATGATGTTTGACTGATGCGAAAGCAGTTCAGCAGAGGAAAGACGGTCTCTCAACAGACAGTGCTGGAGCAATTAGACATCTGCAGGCAAAAAAAGGAACCTCGACCTAAATCTCACGCCTTAAAACACATTAACTCAAAGTAGATCATGGCCTTAAACATAAAACATAAAACTTTTAGGAAAAACATGGGAAAAAATCTTCAGCATCTAGGACTAGGCAAAGAGTTCTTAGACTTGACACCAAGGGCATCCATAAAAGGAGAAACTAACAAGTTGAACTTTATCAAGATTTAAAACTTTTACCCTGCAAAGACTTTGTAAGGGGATGAAAAGACAAGCCTACATGATAGGAGAAAATATTTTCAAATGACAGATCTGACAAAGAACTAGTATCTAGAATATATAAAGAAACTCTCAAAACTCAACAGCAAAACAAACCCCAAAACAATTCTGTCAGAAAATGGGCAAAAGGCATGAACAGACATCTCACCAAAGAGGATGCACAGACAGCAGATAAGCACGTGCTCAACATCCTTAGCTATCAGGGAAACGCAAATGAAAACCACAGTGAGATACGTACCTACCGGAATGGCTAAAATTGAAAAGATTGACAATATCAAGTTTTGGCAAGAACATGGAGTAATTGGGATTCTCACTCATTGCTAGCAGGAATGCAAAATACTAGAATGGCTAACATAAAAAATAGTGACAACACCAAATGCTGGTGAGGATACAGAGAAACTGCATCTTTCATATATTGCTGGTAGGAATGTAAAATGGTACAGCTGCTCTGGAAAAGAGTTTGGTAGTTTCTTTAAAAACTAAATACACAACTATCATGTGACTTAGGAATTTCACTCCTGGGCATTTATCCCAGAGAAATGAAGACTTGTGCTCACAGAACCTGTACGCAAATGTACACAGCAGCGTTATTCATAATAGCCACAGACAGCACACGACCCAGAAGTCCTTTAGTGAGTGAATGGGTGAACAAGCTGTGGCCCCTCTGTTCCGTGGAATACTAGCCAGCAGTGAAAAGGGATGCACTGTCAATACACACAACAGCCTGGAGGGATCTCCAGAGAATTACAGTGAGTGAGAAAAACCAATCCTCAGAGGTTATAAACTGTGTGATTCCATTTGTATGACATTCTTGAAATGATAAAATTATAGAGATGAGAGCAGATTAGCTGTTGCCAGGGGTTAAGGAGGGGGTGGGACCGAAGGGCAGTGGGTGTGGATTTGGAAGGCCAACAGGAGGGCTCTTTGTGTGGTGGAAATGTTCTGTGTATTGTCAGTATCTTGGTTGTGATATTGTGCTACTTGGGGGAAACTGGGTAAAAGGTACACAGGATGTCTCTATATTATTTCTTACAATCACATGTGAATCTATGTTATCTTAAAATAAAAACTTTAATTAAAAAACAGGAGAAGAAGAACACCAGATGTGCCGGAAGCCGTAGTAGGTAGCTCAGGGTGTGGGCAGCGGGGTTGCATGGCTCTGAGTGGCTGTCTGCCCGGGGCGGGGGCAGGGGTGCGGACAGCCCTAATAGCAGGACTGGATCATGTAAGGCGGGCTCTAGGTCCTACGTAGGGTCCCAGCTGCTCCACCCTGGCCACCCTTCCAGGCAGTCACAGGTTGTGGACCTTTAAGAGACGCTCCTGGTGTGGTTGTACAGATGAGGGTGAGGCCCAGAGAGGGGATGCCATCAGAGATCCCACAGCCGGGAGAGGCGTCCGGCCTAGGACCAGGCCCGGAGCTCCTGTCCCTCCCAGAGCCCCCGCAGGTGTTGGAGCCCATCCCCGGGGACAGACCTGACCGATGAACTCGTCAGGGGAGGACAGTGGGATCCCGTTTCCTGTAATACCTGTGCTGCGTGTTCACTTACCTTCTTATCTGTGGCAGACAGGCGGGAGCCCGCTCCAAAGGCTGAAGAAAACTTGATTTAGCCAATATTCAAAATTAAGAAAATTATTAAGTTAATGTTCTGTTTTTCCTGAAATAGAACGAAGAGTTGGTTAGATGAATGTACAAGAACCACTGGTCTTCGGGGGTCTTGTCCCTCTCCTGAGCACCCACACGCACACCCATGCCCCAAATCTCTAGTGACAAGGATTCGTCCCCTGTTACAGCTGGGAGGCCTCAGACGAGACGTCGGCTGAAAGGAACAGTGTCGGCGATGAGTTCTCGGACGCTCGCCTGGTCTGGCAGTGGGACCAAGGAGGCAGGCTCTGGGTCTGAGTCAGAGGAGGGGTTTCTCCTGGGTAGGAAAAGGGTCCAGACCCAGTTGTGACCACAGACATCAGCGTATGTTGCCCACGGCGGGCGGCGTCGAGCGTCACTGGGCCAGGACGAGGGAACCTTGTGTGGAGGGTTTTGGGGCCTGCAGCTGCCATTGAGGCCACTGCATGGCCCTGTTTAGGGAAGATGTGGGTGTGGTTTGTTTTCATTTGAACACATGACTTTCACACAGACAGGATTCCTTCCTGGGACGTTTGTTAAATGCCTTTCACAGACATAGGATTGCATCCCTTGTCTCTTACAGAACGGAGAACACCCCGATGATTGCCGGCCTCGGGAAGGTAAGCCTTGGGGACCTCGGAAGATGGAGCAGTTGCTCTGTCCATCAGTGTGTGGGGACAACTCAGTCTTCCTCCGTGTTTCTTCTCTACTCTCGCACTGCTGTCACACTCAGCGCTTCTGACAGCAGATGTGTGGGGATTTTTCCCACACCAAGCAATTCTACAGCACCAGCTTGATGTCCTACAGCTTAACCCACTTCTGACACTACCTGGAGATAGCGTCAGATCCCAAAGTTAAGGGCTCAGTCCCATAAGATGCGCCCACCACTGCAGACGCGAATTGCAAGTCCGGGTTGTCACCTGTGCTTGTGACCAACGGGCTATAAATCAGAGGCTCCCATGACCCCTCTTCGTGTCCAGCTACCTGCTAGAGCAGCTCACAGTGCTCAGAGAAACATTTTACTAACTAGATTACCATTTTATTGTAAAAGCAGATGAGAGAGGATACAGACGAACATCCAGATAGGAGAGACGCCTGGGGCAAGGAATGTGGGAAGGGGCGCCTAGCTTCCATGCCCTCTCTGGGGTGCCACCCTCCCAGCACCACGATGTGTTCAACCCAGGACCTCTCCGAACCCATGCCATTGGGGTTTCTGTGGGGGCATCCATCAATCAGTGACTCCATTTGGAGCCCCTCTCCCCTCTCTGGAGAATGGGGGCGGGGCTGAAAGTCCCAAATTTCTAATCACGGCTTGGTCGTTCGGTGACCAGCCCCAATCCAGGAGCCCACCCGGAGTCACCCCATTAGAACAAGACAGTCCTACCACCCAGAAATTCCGAGGGGGTGAGGAGCTGGGGGTCAAAGACCAAACGTTAGAATGGATGCTCCTAGTGCTCCATCACGGAGGAAATGACTGACGAGGCTTTGGGAGCTCTGTGCCCGGAAGCGGGGGCAGAGGCCGACAGATACTTTCTGTCATCTGGCATCAGTCTCGCCATTGGCTTTACTAGGTATCCGGGCTTTAGATCATGCTCTCGATCCCAATAAATGGACTGATGCAAGAAAAAGCCTCGAGTTTTATTTATCAACCTGGAGGTGTCCTGTCCGAGGTCTGTGGAGTGGGTCTCGCAGGCTTAGCGTTCGGAAGGGAAAAGCTCTAGTGAGACGTACAGTGAGGCCGGTACAGCTGAGGGGGTGGTCAGGCTCGCTCCCCTGGGTCAAGTCACCCCAGCTCCCTCCTGGAGCCCCGCTGTCCCGCCTGCAGGATGGGGATGACTGGAGCAGCTTCCTAAAGGATTCCTCTCGAGATGAGCTGCTGGCCCACCAGCACACTGGCACCTCAGCTTGGGGGTCCCCACAGCCTGCCACATGTTCCTCGCCCCTGGACACCCCTGCACCCAGACCATCTGACCCTGAGGTTGTTCCAGGACAGACCGTCGTCCTCCTCCCTCCCTCCTGCCCCAGCCTGGACTGCCTCCATGTGGTGTGGCCCTGGCACAGCTCTCCACATACGCCCAGAAGATGTGTCCTTGCCCCACCCAGGCTGAGTCGGGGTCTCTTCCTGGCTTCCCACCTCTTCTCTGCCGGCTGAAGAACAGCCCCTCCTGCTGTTGTCCCGCCTTGTGCATTGTCACGGTCCTCTCTACTAGAATGTTCCCCCAGCTTTAGAACTACCCTTCCCTGGTCTTACCCCTCCATGCTCCTCCCCCGTATTTCTCTGCCTGACAGCAGAAGGTCCCCAAGGAGTGGCCTGCACATTTTCGCCCCCATACCTCCTTGGATGCCCAGTCTCGCCACTTGTTCCTCTTCTCCCCTGACCCCAGCTGAGGAGGTCCCCAGCCACCACCGTGTTGTCACGTCCTCAGCCGCCCCACAGCAGCTTTCGCTGTGCTGACCACTGGCCGCCGTTGGACCGCTCTCCTCTCCAGCTTCCCCCTCCGCCCCGCCGTTCCTCCTCTGCCTCTTCACCTGTCAGCCGGCTCCTGGGCACCACCCCAGCCTCCTCTCTCCTCCGCACAGCTCCCTTGTGGCGCTCATCCCGTCCCATGGCTCTAACACCAGCCTGGCCTCAGGTCTTCGAACTGGACATCTCAGGGCAGGTGCTGACCTTTCTCCTGGGAGACCCACATCCTCACCTGCCTACTTGACATTTCCTCTGGGTCCACAACGTCCTGCTCTCTCCATTGTCCCCCCTCTGCCCATGGTGCCTCCCACCATGCAGGTTCTCCCTTCAGAAATCTAGGAGATGCCCTAGTCCTTGTCCCCTGCACCTGAGGCAGCAGCCAGTCCTGTCTGTTCTGTCTCCACAGTCTATCAGGATCTGCCTCTTGTCCATTCCCACGGCTACCGACTCCAGACCAGGTCCTCCCCATCTTTTGTCTGGACCTGCCACGGCCTCTTGCGTTCTGCACACAGCATCCAGGATGATCACTGAACATACAGATCAGACCAGTCCCCTTTCTCCGAATCCAAGTGCATTTGCCCTGTTGGGCTTAGCTTCAGGTCCCTCCTGTCACCCTGTCCCACTCACTCGCTCTGTTCCAGGAGTGCACTCCCCTTTCCCTCTGTGGTGGCCGCCTTTGCCTGGGATGCCCTCCGCAGGCTCTGCCATCCCCTTCACACCTTCCCACCGCCACGTGCTGCATCCCCTCCATAGCGCTCACCCCATCGGTATGTGGGTTCAGCTCTTCCCTTGTTGTGTCCGTCTGTCTGTCTGTCTCTCCAGAATGCACGTGCCTTGAGGACTGGGATGGCTTCTTGGTCTTACTGGGTGTGGCCTCTCTGGTGCCTGGAGGCATCAGGGAGTGCCTGATAGATTGCTGTTGGACCAGTGAAGATGACCCTTCTCAAGCACTCATGGCCCCTGTCACACGGCCAACACTCAATACACGTTGCCTGCGATGCTCCAGAAAATGAGCAGTTTGAGGAAATGTCACCTCTGCAGCCTAAAGCTTTTTGCTCTCCTCTGCTTCACAGTAACTGAGCGTGATTCCTGTGTCCCCAGGCCGCGGAGCTGGTGGCAGAGAACTGCGAGGCTTACGAGGCCCACATGAGAGACGTCCGCGACTACCTGGAGGAGCGGCTGCTGGTGAGCACGGGGCGGCGCTGTCGGGCCGTCCTCCCTTCCGCGAATGAGCGATGGGCATGGGGGACAGTGGCCCCGGGGGCAGGCAGGACGTGGGGCTGGTCGCACTGGACGAAGGGAACCATGTTGATTGAAACTCAGTCCCCAGGCACCCTGCAAACAGCCAAGGTCCTGAGGAAAGAGGGAAAAATTAAATGATGAACTGTAGGCCAGAGTCAGAAACCTCCAAAGAGGGACTCCAGACCAAGTGGATTTTTTTCGCAGACACGTGGTAAAAGTCTACCAGAGGTGGGATGTTTAACGATTGTCTGTAGAAGATCTACGTGTATGCAGAATTTTTTTCTAATTAATTTGCTTTCCATAATCAGTCCCCTTAACTATTCTAGGTAGATGCTTATCGATAAGATAATTATCTTGTGTGTTGAGGTTGAGGTTTTGTTTCCCGGAAAAGTCTAAAGTTCAAACAGTTGGTGGGCAGGGGGCCTTTGAAGCTGTCGCTGAGTGTTTTGTTAATTTTTCAGGCTGAATTCGGTAAGAAGAGAATCCATCTGAACAGCCAGTTTCCAGGAAGTGAACGACTCCCCAACACGTGTAACTTTTCCATCCGGGGACCCCAGCTCCAAGGTGACGGTGGGCTCCTCCTGGTCTCTCCACGGTGTGGCGGGTGGGTGCTGGCTCATGTGCTGTCGGGGGTGCTCACTGAGGGGCCCCATGGGTTGGGCTGCTGCCGAGAGCGCGGGACCCCATCGGGTGGCGGTCCCGTGCTGGGCTGGGGCTCTCCTCACAGCTGCTCCTCTCCCTGCCTGACTTTGCTCACTGCCCCGATGCCCTGGATGTGGGCAGTGCTCTGTACTTGCTCCGGTCACACCCGAAAGCTGCCAGGGAAGGAGATGAAACTGACTATGTTTTAGACCAGTTGGTCTATCTGTGCCAGCATGTTTTACACAATATTTTCTGAGGGTAAGGGAAAGCAGAGGCCATCAGCTTTAAAAACTGGCTCAGGGTAAGGATGGAGCGCAAATCTGAGGGTCCCATTTGTTCGCGCGATAGCCACCTCCCATGCTGGGAACGGTTGGGATTCCTCCCATCCAGATGCATGCAGCACCTGGCTCGCCCTGAGTCCTGAGGCTGGAGTCCAGGCGTTGACCAGCTGTGTTCTGTTTGGGAGGTGATCACGGTGGCCCCAGAGCATACGTGAGCCATGTCTGCAGAGCAGTTTTTGACTTCCCAGAAGAAGAGTGCGTTGCCTACTTTGTCGTCCTGGGTTACACAGAGAAACGGGGCAGCAGCGTTTGGACCACGAAGAAACCCTGGGGCAACCAGCACAGTGGCTCCTGAGTGAGGACGTGGGCTGAAACGCACTCTCACTGGAGAGGAGGCGGCGGCTGCTGGCCGTCCCGCCACATCTCCTTGCTGTTTGGGAAGGAAGCTTCCTCTGTCGTCTCTCCCCTTCCTCTGGGGTCAGACTTTGTACTCAGTGACGACTGTGTCCATTGGAATGAGGCAGAGATTCTCGCTTTAATTAAATCAGCAGTCATCCGTGTATTTCTTTACTCTCTGTGCTTGTGAAAGAAGAGGGAAGTGGCTTCCCGCTTAACAGAAGTGGCCCCCAAGAGCCTCTGTCTTTAGAAGACACAGATGTAAATTTGAGCATTATCACCAGGGCTACCAGCCAGAACTCCGGGTACGTCACTAGGCAGTTGATGGGAAATAACATTTCCAAGGCCAGTTTTAGGAGGCAGAATAGAGTCTGCTTTTCTGCAGCCAAAGGAGGGAAGAAGCTATTTCTCTGGATCCTGCTGCAATTTCTCTCACCTGCGGATGGAGGGGCCTGTGTGCCTGGATCCATTAGGTGGCCTGAGGGAGAGAGGCTCAAAACCTATGGCAGGGGAGAGACTAGGCAGATGCGGCAGGACAGGT
The DNA here is from genome assembly GCF_021613505.1 of Equus quagga. NCBI lineage: Eukaryota > Metazoa > Chordata > Mammalia > Perissodactyla > Equidae > Equus > Equus quagga. The sequence continues at coordinate 35,120,851 of NC_060283.1, read as the reverse complement.
GGGCCCCCCGGACTCCCTGCCTGGACTCAGGGCACGTGTACTCTGTCTCCGCAGGCCGCTTGGTGCTGGCACAGTGCAGGATGCTGCTGGCCAGCGTGGGGGCTGCATGCCACTCGGACCTCGGGGACCGGTAAGTGCTCTCCATGTACTGGCCCCATCACCCAGGGCACATCCGTGCTCCAGGCATTGGGCCTGGGCCTTCACAGAGCTGTGCAGCCTGGCAGGGACACAGAAAGTGACCAGACATCGGAAGGGCCAGGAGGCCGGTGCTGCGGCTGGTGAAGTAAAGGCCCTACCTGGGCCTCAGGAGCGGAGGAGTGGAAGCTGCAGCCTGAAGGAGGGCTAGGATTGACCAGGAGAAGAGGCCAGCAGCTTCCAGCCCGAGGTGGGGAGGGAGGAGAAGGCGCGGGGCTGGAGGAACAGGGTCAGGCTGTGGGTGCTCACTTTATCCTCAAGAAAGGGGGCTACTGAAGGTGGTGACAGGATCAGGTTTGGGTTTCAGGCCACTCCCCCTGCCCCAGGGGTGGGGCCAGGGCACGCGGCCATGCTGGAGGAAGAGAAGGAGGTTCCATTTCTGGCTTGCTGTGAGTGTCGGGGGCCTGCAGAGGTGGGAGTGGAGCTGGATAAAGTGGCCTGGGCTCCAGAGAGGGCAGAGAAGTGGACATGGTCAGCAACACGACAGTCCAGGGCTGGCCGGGAGGCAAGAAGGCTCCTAGAGGAGCAGCCCCCGTGCCCATGGAGGTGGAGGACAGGCCAGGGGCTCCTCAGGGCCTTAGCACCCTGCAGTAGAGGGGCAGTTTGGAGGGCAGGCGAGGCCAGGAGCCAGAGTCACCATCCAGAGCAGAAGGCCGGGGCCAGCCTGGAGTGCAGAGCGGTGTCTGTGAGGGCCGTCCCCGGCCAAGTGCTCAGATGTGCCCTTGCTCACGGAATGCTCACCACGACCCTCAAGAAAGGCTCTGAGTAACCCATGTCTCAGACGAGGAAACTGAGGCAGAGTGGTCAAGCTGCAAGCTGACGAGTGCTGAGTGTGCAATCTTAACAGCCACAGAGCTGGGGGAGGGGATGAGAAGGGACTGGCAGCAGGGCTCAAGAGGGACAAGTGTCCAATGTGGCCCCTGCAAGGGAGGGAGGAGAAAGGGGATGGACTGACGCTCACTGCCCTTGTGGGAAGTAGGGGTGCCCTCCTGGATAGCAAGTGAGGTCACCCACCTGGGAAGGGGCAGGGGCTGTGTCACTGTCCACGTGGTCCTGCTCTCTGACCTGTGACAGGATGGCTGCAGGGGCCTCTGGTTCTGACACTCTGTGACTGGAGGTGACAAAAGCCCTCCTTACCTGGCCCTGTGTGGCGGGCACTTGTCTGGACAGTTTCCCTGGCGCTGGTGTGTGACAGTGCACTCTGGCTGGGCTGAGCGGCTGGCAGTCTGCGTCCGTGCTCCCAGGGCAGGGGGAGAGGCCGCAGCACTGCGCAGGAGTTGCAAGCACGAGAGGACCCCGGGTGGGGCGGGCACGGGGGGCTTTGAGCTTGACCCTGCAGACGGGTGTTTGGCAGAGAAGGGAGGAGGGGAGCAGGACGGGCACTCGGTCCACGCGGCCCGACTCAGGGAGTTGGCTGGGAGCAGAGGGGCAGTGCCCTTAGGCGCACAGGAGAGCCCTTTCCCAGAGACAGCTAACCCGGTCCTCTCACCCCCAGGCCATCCCCGGTGCTGCTGAGCTGCGGCATCCCATTCGACGTGGCCAGGAACGCTCTCCGGCTCAGCGTGGGCCGCAGCACCACCAGGGCCGACGTGGAGCTCGTTGTGCAGGACCTGAAGCAGGCCGTGGCCCAGCTGGAGGGCCAGGCCTAGGGCCTGGGCCACCCCGTAGGAAGCCCTGCCGAGGGCCGTGCCAGGAGGGCTCTTTTCGTAATTCATCCACGTCTTCGTTTGTCCTGAGCGTCCAAGCGAGTGATGGCAGTGTGGGTGCTGGGCACACAGACCCCATAGGGACTTCTAGGCCCAGGACCCAAGACCCACAGGGGACTGTCACTGCCCCTACTGCCCAAGGGCGTGGGTTGAAGTGGAAGTGCTTCAGCCGTGTCCACGCTCCCCTCTGGGAAGTGAGGCGAGCCTGCCATGAGTGCCCCCTTCCTGGAAGGTGGCATTTTTATCCAGAAGATAAAATCCTGGTATTTATGCCCTGCTTTCAGCTGCGATCATGAAAATAGGAAGCCTGATATTTTGCTGTGGTCCCGCCCTTGCAGAGGGGTGGGTGGGCCCTTCACTCTCCCCCACCCTCAGGGTCCTGCTCAAGCCCCTTCCGCACGGGTGGGGCCGCCTTGGTGGGCTGGTTTCTGCTCAGGGCCCCCACTTCCCAGTCCTACCCCGCCCCCCATGAGGCACCGTGACCCCCCAGCAGGCCCCTCCCACCTCCTGCCCTCTCATCCTTTACTCAGGGTTTCAGCTCACACAGCGCTGAGTCCCGGGGCAGCCGGTGCCCCTGCGATTCCGGGTCATTCTTGAGGTGGAAATCAGCCCATCCTACCTTAGCCTTCATCGCCACTTCATTCGCAGAAGGAATCTTTCATCGCCACAGATGCTTCGTGACGTCACGTGATGTCTCAGGCGATGTTCACATAGGAATGATTTTTATTCGCACAACACTTTTAATGTGGGTTTTAAGGTGCAAAGAACTACACAGTGACATTGAGGAAACAAGCGTCAGAAATTAAATGAACTAATAAACGATGTCAATGCTCGTATGGACGTTTGTGGTTTATCTGGGGGTCCATCTCTCAGGGCCCAGGGTGTCCGAGCCAGCCGTGGGGTGGCATTAGAAGGCCGAGCAGGAACCTCAGCTTGTCACTGAATCATTACGCTTTAGCCCAAGAAATTCGGCTTGGGCCTCAGGAGCCCCTAGAAGATGGTCCCTGACGCCCGGCATCGTGCTTTCTCCGGACAGAGGCCGCTTCCCGCGCACAGGACTGCGGTGTCCAGCCCTGCTGAAGAGAACAGCCTGGAAAAGGAGCTTAGCGGCTCTGACAAATGCACCTGGACTTGTAGCTGCTGTTCCAGAGACAGGTCCCCGTGGTTGGAGGGGGCCCTGGGGCAGGGGCCTCCAGACCCTCGCTCTCACCTCGCAGGCCTTCCTGTCCTCTCCGGGCCCTGTGCCCCTCACTGGCCCTGCAAAGGTTCATGCAGCCTCCGAGGGCTCGGGCCAGCCTACACGTCCCCGGGGCAGGTGGGCCCTGGGCTCCCCGTGCTGACGACAGAGCCAGAACTTCGAGACATAAGTCCCCAGAGAGGGCCCCCTGGGGATGGGTCTGTCCTCCCAAGAGAAGGGCCTCCCACGGGCCAGCACAGCTACTCGGGATGCTGCCCCGACCGAGGTAAGCAGTCACGGGCTCGGGGGGCCTCCTGCCTCCTTGAAAGGACATCAGTAACTGTGACGCCCACCAAATGCGGGAAGTCCGTCTCAGGCCGATGCTCACGGAGCATCTCCTCGGCCCTCACTCCAGGGGAGGAAGAGCCATGGTCCAGCCACCAGGCAGTGTCTGCTGGCCGGCGCCCATCCCAACCTGAGCCGGGTGTGGACCCTTCCCTTGCACCCTTGCCCACCGCAGCTCTGGGTGCCGCACAAGTGGCTCGGGCAGGGCTGCGAGGCCCGCTCCCTGAGGCCTGCCCGCCCCCCCCCCCCACGCCCCGTCCCCCCACCGCCGCCTCCCATCTGCCCTGTGCGCGGCTTATCGGGTAACTGGAGCCGGGAGCCACGTCCACGCCTGAAACAGGAAGCCCGGGCCGTGCGTAAGCAGCCAGGACCCGCCGGGTGGCCGGGGCCAGAGGATGGAGGAGCAGCGGGCGCTCACGGCCGCCAAGAACGGGGACCTGGCCACCCTGGAGCAGCTGCTAGAGGCTGGCGCCCTGGGCCCGGGCATCACCGATGCCCTGGGGGCCGGCCTGGTGCACCACGCCACCCGGGCCGGCCACCTGGCCTGTGTCAAGTTCCTGGTGCAGCAGGCCAAGCTGCCGGGCAACCAGCGGGCCCACAACGGGGCCACGCCGGTGCACGACGCCGCCGCCACGGGCAGCCTGGCCGAGCTGTGCTGGTTGGTGCGAGAGGGCGGCTGCGGTCTGCAGGTGAGCAGGAACAGCAGGAACAGCAGCCGAGCAGGGGCCAGGGACAGCCCGGCGGCCAGTGTCTGTGTGGGTTGAGGGAGGAGGAAGCCTCGAGCCAGAGGGTCCAGAGCCCTTGGCCTCCCCTGGTCATGCACCGTGGCCCTGGGCTCTGTTTCTCTCGGGGACTCAGCACGCAAACCCCAGGGCACAGTCAGTGCTGGCTGTCTCAGCCCCACGCCCCGCCCCAAGGCCCTAGAGAGCCAAGGCCACCTGCTAAACCACCTGTACGCGCCACGCCCGGCACAGAGCAGCCACACGGTGCTCTCCCCTGCCCTCCCCCACAGGGCACCTGGCCTGGTCAGGGGCTCTTGCTGGTGTTCTCCTCAGCCTGATCCATGGGCCTGTTTCCCAAAGGGTCTGGAAAAGGGTCCACAAAGAAGTGCGGTGGGTGCTTGGGCTCAGGGCTGTGGGCACTGGCTTGGATAACTGGGGCTCCCAGGTGGTGACAGCACAGGCCTGGCTGTGGGGGCAGTGGGACGAGAGCCTTGATGGTAAAGAGAAGGGTCTCCAGGGCTCAGTGGTGGTCTCGTCAGGCGCATTTCTACCAGGGCCTGTCCCCGCCCTTTTCCTGCCTGGCTGGTGCCCCTTTGTGCAGGTGAAGGACCCTGGGAGGATGGTGAGGAAGCTGTGACAGGGCTGGATGGGCATCAGCGTGACCTGCTGGGTCCCAGGAGAGGGAGGACTGATGGTCACAGCCTGAGTGTGCAGCAGCCTCACACCCCTGTGCTCACTGGCTCTTGCCAGGACCCCAAGAGTTAGCAGGTCGGGGTGATGCCGTTTCTGCGGCCAGCAGAACACCCAGGTCTGCCGGAGCCCATAGTGGAAATGTTCCCCAGCTGCAAGGACTCTTGGCGCTCAGTGGGGGTGAGGGCAGAGGCCAGGAGGCAGTGTCCCCAGACATGGAGCAGACCACCAAACCCAACATGGGCACCGTTGGGCAAGTGGAAGCCCTTCTGACTGAGCAGAGAGCGGGAAGGAGCCATGACCACACTCAGGGGAGGGGCCTGGAGGAGGCCGGGTGACAGACCAGGGAGGCCTAAACCTGAGAGCGAGCCCTGCCTCTTACCTGGAGCAGGTGGCCTCGCTCAGTCCAGCAGAGGGGCCTCGCTCCGTGCTGTGTGATGGAGCGAACCGGGGGCGGATGCTTCCTGGTAGTGTGGCCTTGGCAGCTGGTGCTGGCCTCACTGGTGCAGCCAGCAGGGGTGGTCTGGGCCTGCCATCTGATTGCCACCCAATCTGTGCCTCGGTAGGACCAAGATGCCTCGGGCGTCTCCCCACTGCACCTGGCCGCCCGCTTTGGACACCCAGTGCTGGTGGAGTGGCTGCTCCGAGAGGGCCATGCGGCCACACTGGAGACGCTGGAGGGGGCCTTGCCGCTGCACCACGCTGCCGTCAGTGGGGACCTGACCTGCCTGAAGCTCCTGATGGCCGCCCACGGCAGGTGAGGGGCTGGGGCGCCTCCTGACAGCAATCTGGGGGTGCCAGCTACTGCAGAGGCTGCACCAGGGGGGGACAGAGGAGGACAGGTTGGTGGCTTTCGAGGTGCCGGGGGCAAGGGGAGGCCAGACTGGAGCCAGAGTGTGAGTGGGAGGCAGAGTGGGGTGTGAGGCTCTGAGCTGGGGTCTGGGAAGGGCCTTGATCCTGCAGGCAGCCGCAGTGCAGGTGCCGGGCCAGGTACCACAGCAGATGAGGCACAGCCATCCAGCTGTGGGGAGGGGGCAGTGAGAACAGCCAGGAAGCTGCTAGAACAGCCTGGGCAGAAAGCGCCCTGTGATGCCCAGGCAGTTCCAGGCGCCACCTGGGGATGTCTCAGGGCCTAACTTCCCCAGCTGGGGAAGGTGGGCACACTCAAGTCACCTGAAGAGAGCAGAGGCTGCATAGTGGACTCGGAGGCACTGAGGCCCCATCAAGTCAGCCCGAATTCTCCCTCTGCACTGTCCTGTTCCCTGCACTGGGAGCCCCTCCAGGACGGCCAGTCTCCTCACCTCGGTGGCCCTGGTGGATGGGCAAGGAGGGAGGGGTAGGGACGGGACAGGCCCCGCTGAGGCAGGGGCAGCAGGACTCCCCACGGTGGGCACTCCTGGTCCTTGTCCTGCACGAAGGAGACTGCGGGCACAGTAACAGGCTGTCTAGGGCGCCTCGCCCATGGCCTCCCCACCGGCTGTGCCCCGGGCTGCTGTCCTGGCCGGCAGTGGGGCCTGGGGTCCACCCCACACTTGACCTGCTGCCTTTCTCCCCGACCCCGCCAGCCTCTTCTCTGAGGGGCCTCTTGTTTGGGTGGCTGTCCCGGCCATCCCGTGTTTGCTCCTGACAAGGCCTGACAGCTCCACTGTGGAACAGGGTTCTTATTCCCGGCTCTTCCCATCCTGGCCCTTCCGGACTCACTTCTGTGCATCTTCCCCAGAGTGTCCACACCAGCCGCCCCAGGCCTGGCCGGCCGCAGAGTATCTCTTAGACCCACAGTTGTTAAAGTAGTTTCTGCCATTTGAGAACCGGGAGACTTCACGTTAAAACACAGACACACACACACACGCATGCAAGCACACACACACACGGGAAGGTCCCATGCCCCGGGGCCCACACTCCCACCTGGCACCAACTGCAGGAGCCAGAGGTGATGTCTTTGTCGCCGAGGGATGGGGTGGGCCTTGGGTCAGGGACCCTCCCTCCCTGCAGCGGGTGACCGGGGACCAAGAACTCACCTGACCCTGCTGCAATGTGGGGCAGAGCAGGAAGCAGAGATCCCGTGACCCTGCTCCAGTCCATCCACAGTGGGGCCCGGAATCTGGATGCCAGGCCTGGGCGCCCACGGGCAGGCTAGTGTCCTGCTCACCACGGCCCCTTTACAGAGCAGGCCCCACTAGACCACTCATCCCTAAAAGCGCCCCCTGCCGGCGAGACCCAGCTGTGCGCACAGCTTGGTAGGGCCTGGACAGAACCGGATTCTAACGGCCAGTGTCCTCCACTGGTGCGCTTGGGGGATGCACAGCCTGTGCAACCCTACAGGTGACTGGCTGGAGCCCCTCAGCCAGTAAGGGGAGTGGACGCAAACAGGCGGGCAGGTGCAGGGCCACCCCTCCCCTCCATCTGGGCCCTTGACAGGAGCAGCCCCCTGCCCCCGCGACCCCCGCCAAGCCCCTTCTGAACCCCACCCTCCCTCACAGTGGCGTGAACCGGCGAACCCGCAGCGGCGCCTTCCCACTCTACCTGGCCTGCCAGGAGGGCCACCTGCACCTGGCCCAGTTCCTGGTGAAGGACTGCGGCGCCGACGTGCACCTGCGCGCCCTCGACGGCATGAGCGCCCTGCACGCCGCTGCCGACCGCGGCCACTACTCCCTCGTCGTCTGGCTGGTAAGGGGGCGCCAGAGGTGGGGGTGGTGGAGGTGCTGGCAGGCTGGCACCTGCTCGTGCCTTGGCTCTAGAGCCGCCTCTGAGCAAGCAGGGCCTGGCTGGGGTGTGGGCTCCACCCCCCAGGTCTCATTTTGCCCACCTGAGCGCTGGAGACCCACAGGATTGCTGGGGGATCAGATGTGCCCCCCACAGCTTCCAGCACCCGTGTTTGCCAGACCCAGCCTAGGCCTGGGAGCGCAGCCAGGGTCCCACAGCTGGAACCGGTCCTGGGGTAAACCGGACTTCAGAGCCCATGCAGGACCATGGGGACGTGCAGCCCTCCCCCTGGGGCTCTCCTTTCCCTCCCCCAGGAGTCCTGGTGGGTCTCCTCGGGGCTCTCAGGGTTAGTGGCATCCCGGTGCTCTGTCACTTGTGCTGGGCACCAGCAGTGCCTGGCCCATCTGGCCACCTGTTCACGCCCTGCTGCCTCAGAGCCCTGGGCAGGTCCCCAGCCCTCTTCCCTCTGGGCCTGTGGAGGGGTCATTCAGGCCTCTTTCTGAAAGGAAGCCCTGAGACCCTGGCACACAGAGTGGCCCGGGTTTGGGGGAGGCCTTCTTTCAGGACGGACTGGGGACTTCCTGCCTGCACCACGGAAAAGCAGACCAGGTGGGGCTTCCAGGAGCTCTGAGTCCGTTCCAGAGAACTGATCAGGTCTCAGAGGAGAAGGGCCTCCCTGAGGAGGTGACAGACGTTTCAGGGCTGAACCAAGGATGGACCCGAGGTGGCTGGGCAAGGGACGGAGTCCAAATTAAATTAAATTCCTAGAGGAGAGCAGAGCTGGTTCAAAAATGGGGAGAGCCTGGCCCGTGGGGCGGGGCCAGGTGAGAAAGGCAGACAGAGGCCCGGGGAGGACCAGGGCTCTTTCCTGAGGGCCCTGGGGGCCACTGAAGGCTGTGAGCCAGGAACAGCAGGTCTGACAGGCATCTTGAAGGTCACACTGGCCGCTGGTGGAGAAGGGAGAGCCCTTCCTTGCTCAGAACCCCCCACTGCCCATGGGACCTCCTCCAGCCCTTCCTCCACCAGGCCAGCCTCACTCCTGCCCCAGCAGGGGCCTTTGCACGCACTGCACCCTCTGCCAGGTGGCAGCTCCCAGGTGTGCGTGGCCTGCCCCCCTTTAGGATGGCAGCCACCCCGCCCAGCCCTCCATCTTGCTCCCCTGCTGTCTTTCCTCCACGGCAGCAACACCTGACAAACGGAATTTGACTTCTTTATCTTGGTAGTTGTCTATTTGCACCCCTGGGTATAAGTTCCAGGAGCCCCGGGGGGCAGGGACTCTGTCATCTGCTGCCTTTCTAGGGGCTGGCACATCATAAGGGCTCCAGAGGTGCTTAGTGAGTGAATGAATGAATGAAGGACAAATGATTTCCCCTGGCCTCAGGATGAAGTCCAGCTGCTCACCTTGGCCTCAGAGGCCATCAGCCTTTGCCTCCAGCCTCCCTCTGCTGGCCCTGAGGCACCCACCGGTGCCACACCTCTGCACGGGCTGCATCCCCTCCTGGGCTGCCTTTCCACAGCTCCTCCTGCCAGAGCTGGCTCCTCTCCCAGGAGGAGCTCTGGGCACCCCCTGCACCGACTCTCCAGATGTCAGCCCCACCCTGGCCATCGGGAGGAGTTGTCCCCATGTTCCCTCTCCTGTAGTTCTGACCCCAGCCGCTTCAGGTGTGGCCTTCCCCACCCCTGGACTCCAAGTCCCTGGGGTGAGCTTGAGTCCTGGCCATCTCTGGCCACAGGGCCATGCACAAGCAGGTTCTCGGCAAATGGAAGGGAGCCAGGGGGCTGTGCAGGTTGGGGAGCAGCAGCTCAGAGCAGTGGGGGGGTGCCCATGACAGGGCGGGAGCAGTGGGGGCGTGACCGAGTATCCGCTGAGCCCCAGGGAGCCCCACCAGTTCATCCTGGGGGAGGAGCATCCAGGGCCCCGCCTCCCAGGGCCAGAGGGCCTTTCTAGATGTGAATCCCTGCCCCCTCCTCCCTGCGGGATGGGCTGAGTGGGGAGGGGGCGGCCTCCAGCCAGGCTCACTCACTCCAGGGCAGGGTACCCTCTCCCGGGGATAGCTGGCGGCTGTGGGGGCCTCTGTTCCAGCCTCACTGTCCTTTTCCTAACAAACATGTTTGAACATTGGATCAGCCAGCAATGCTTTTGGCTGCAGGTGACCAGAGGACTGAAGAGCCTGAAGGTTGTCCCTTCCACATAGAAAGCAGCAGGGGGCCGTTGACCTTGGGTCAGCCGCCCAACCCCATCCCCATGGGGCCACATCTCTGCTGTTCTCCTGACCTTTCCCTCATGGTGGACGTTGGCTTATTCAAGGCAGGAAGAGGGGGAAAGGGGGTGACACACATCCACCAGCTGCTCCTATCAGGAAAGCAGAATTTTCCTACAAGAGTCCCTGATGTCTCATTGGCAGCCTGGGCCTCATGGCTGTCCCAGGTGCACAGAGTCCACTGTGTGCCCGTAGGAGAAGTGGGTGGGCAACCACAGCATTGGACCCAACATCCCCCCAAGGCCTGGCTGGATGCTGTGGACTGCAGCCCACTGGTGCCCTCCCGGAGGCACAGCTGAGGGCCTGAGAGGAGGGGCCAGCCAGAAGTCACTCATGTGTCTGCCAGTAGGACAAGGCCAAACCAAAGGATGACCAGGCTCTGGGGCCGGCACTCTGAGGAGAGGCCGTGCAAGACCTGCTGCCCAGCATCCCTGTGTCCTTGCCCTGCAGCCGTGTTCAGGGTACACATGGACCTGGTACCAGAGGATGCCCTTGCCCTCCCCACTCCCTCCCTTCCTCCATCAGCAAACATCCCTTACTGTCCCCTGGTGCCAGCCGAAGCATTTGTTCATTTGAGGTGTGAAGCCACGTCCCTGGGGATGTTCGGGTTAAGATTTGGGGCTGGGGCCGATTTGGGGACTGTGGAACCTCCCAATAAAACCACTGAGCTCACTTCCCCCGCAATGCCCAGGGTGACCCGGTGCATGTGAGGAGCCAGCTCTGTCTCCAGGGCTTCCTGGAGAGGGGTGCTCCTGCCCCCGAAAGTCATCCCCCAGTTCTGCGCCGGGCTCCCTCTCCCCATGTCCTCGTCATGGCCGCCATCCTTCTCCCTGGGAGTGGTCACCCCTGTCCAGCTTCAGCTGCTTCTCCCCCACCTCCTTTACAGGTCACCTTCACAGACATTGGTCTGACGGCACGGGATAACGAGGGGGCCACAGCCCTCCACTTTGCTGCTCGTGGTGGCCACACGCCCATTCTGGACCGGCTCCTGCTGATGGGTGCACCCATCATGAGAGACTCCTGGGGGGGCACCCCACTGCATGACGCAGCAGAGAATGGGCAGATGGAGGTGAGGCAGGCGTGGCAGGAAGCTCTGGTGTGGGGGGGCCTGCGCGGGGGTCGGGGTGGGGCGAGAACCAGCAGTCCTGGAATGCTTACTATGCCCAGGCACTTCCTATGTAACTCAACCCTCATAACAACCCTGTAGGGTAGATGTTATTATTCCTCTTTTACAGATGGGTAAACTGAGGCTCAGAGGGTCAGTCACTTGCCCAGAATCCAGACTCTGATCTATCTTGGAACAAAATCCATGCTCTCTCCTCCATATGTGCCCCCTCCCTTTGCACAGAGACTCCCCGTGTGCCTTCTCAGGGCTTGGCCTTCCTGACAATCCCCCGGGATATCTGCTGGCCCCTGCTGTGAGCCCCACCGCAGCCAGGGGCTTGAAGTTGGCCCCTTTGCTATTATCCAAATAAAACTTGGGGGCTCACGTGGCCTAGTCCCAAGGAAACAACGGCCAGAAACCCAGAGAAGCCCAGGCTGGTGTTCAACTACTTAAGGCCCGACATTGAGAATGGGCGCAGCCCGCAGAGGCAGCACCTGCACTGGCGCCCTGCACGTGGACCTCACATAAAGACAGGCCACACTTGAGGGTGATGCTTGGTTTCCTCCCCTACCTGCCCCACGCGGTCCTCCACAGCACGTCTCCAGAGGGGCCCGCTCATCCCCATGCTGCCTCCTGGCCTTCTTATGTCACGCTCGCAGCCCAGGGCTCAGCCTGCTGCCGTCTGGAGCCGTGAGAACCACGCTGGGGGCCCAGGCGAGGCTGGGCAAGGGGGACGATTTTAAGGAGGTGCAACTGAGTCCCCTATTTTGGGTCTACAATTGTGGAGCCTGTTCCCAGCTGGAGCTCAAAGTGTCCCCTGGGGCCCAGGGGGCCCGGTCTCAGCAGTGTCGAGTGAAAGAAGCCCAGGGCAGCAACAAGAGTCCCCAGAAGGCCCTCGGTCCCACTGGACAACACAGAGGAGACCCGTCCCAGCTCACAGCTTGGTCTTTCTCTGGCTGTCTGCCCTCTGGAGTTCCGAGCGCCCCCTCTCCTCCCTACCCCGGCTTCCCCTGCCTCTCAGCCCTATAGGACTCATTCCCCCAGCACGTTTCCCCAGTTCCCATCCCCTACGTAGACGGGAGGGGACACAGGGTGGGGGTGGGGCACACCTCGGGCTGGCCGGCAGCGACAGACCTCAGCAGACCTGAGAGGAGAGGGAAGGCCTGCAGATACTCTGCAGTCCTCCTTTCTGTCCTGCTCCATTGAAGAAGGAGAGCCCGGGGAGGAGGTGCCAGGATCAGGAGTTCAGAGGTGCCTGTGGGCGGGAGGTGAGGGAGAGCGTGTCCCCGACAGGCAGGTGGTGGCCCGGAGCCAAGCCAGTGCCTGTGGCTCTTCCAAAGTCGGGAAGGGGGCCTGGAGCGGGGGTTTACAAACTTTTCTTTAAGGAGCATTATCTTTTTTCATGAAATACTCTCCAGGAGCCTGAGAAGTGGAACAGCTAAGCCAAGAATCCACCAGCTCCTCGCCTTCCCTTAACATGAAAACAAAATAACTCAGGCCTCAGAGCTGAGAACCGCTCTCCTTTCCAATCTTTTTATTACAGAAATTCTCAACTCAGATGAGGACTCCCGTTGTTTTTTATCACAACCTCAAATTATCACACCTAAAAATAATTCGCAATAATTTCTTAATATCTATCCAGTCTGGCTACTTCCCATCTCACATCCATTGCCCTGACTCTGCTTGTCTGCTTGACCCAGACAAGGTCCACATGGTACTGATTTGTCTGTTGAGTCTCTTAATCCTTTAACAGTTCCAGAATTATACTTCATCCAGGGAATATAGGCTAATGCTTTATCCTCCCGCATTTTAAAATAAATTCTTATTTTAGAATAGTTTAGAATCATTTTAGATTTGTAGAAAAGTTGAGACACTAGTCAAGAGAGTTCCCATAGACTAACATCCATTTCCCCCTGTTATCAGCAATTTACGTTAGTATGGTACATTTGTCACAATTAATGAACCCAAATCGGTACGACCTTGTTAACCAAAGCCCACATTTCATTCAGATTTCCTTGGTCTTCACCTAATGTCCTGCTCCCATTCCAGCATCCCCTCCAGGGTCCCACATGACATTTACTCCTTGCGTCTCCTTAAGGCTCCTCTTGGCTGTGACGGCGGTAGTTCCCCGTTTTTGAAAACAAAACTTCCGAATAATGAGCTGGACCTCAGCAACCTCCAGAGGGAGTGACGGTAGTTTAGTAAGTTTTTTGTTTCACTAGATCACAGTCTTTTTCTTTGAAAGGCACAAATTACACTGATTACTTGTTTTTTTAGTTGAGGTAAAAAAACACATAACATGCAATTTACCCTCCTAACTATTTCTGAGTGTGCAGTGTAGTAGTGTTAGCTGTCTGCACGTTGTTGTGCAACAGATCTCCAGAAGTTTCTCATCTTGTAAATCTGAAACTCTGTACCCCTTAAACAAGAACTCCCCACTCCCGCCCCAGCCCCTGGCAACCACCTCTCTGCTTTCTGTCTCTATGAGTTTGACACTCTAGGGACCTCCTGTAAGTGCAATCATACAGTGTTTATCTTTGTGTGACTGGCTCATTTCATTTAGCAGAATGTCCTCAAGGTTCACTCACGTTGTAGCATGTGACAGGATTTCCTTCCTTTTTAAGGCCGAATAATATTCTGTTATTAATATTCTACCACATCGTCTTTATCCATTCATTCGTTGATGGGCATTTGAGTTGCTTCCACGTCTGGGCTGTTGTGAATAACGCTGCAGTGAACGTGGGTGTGCACATATCTCTTCTAGACCTTGCTTTCTACTCTGATTACTTGCTAAGATGTTAAGCCAACCTTGCATTCCTGGAGTAACTCAACTTGGTCACGATATATTATCTCATCTGCATATAGCCGAATTTAATTTGCTAGCATTTTGTTTAGGATTTTAGGTGCCGTGTATAGGGCTAGTGCGGTGGTTCTCAAATTGGGACGCACACTGGGACTCTCCAGGACGGGTTTACAATGTTCTAATGCCCGGGCTCCGCCTCTCCCTCCCTCCCTCCCTCCCCAGAGATTCCGATTTAATCGGTCCTGGGTGGAGCCCGAGTACCAGGACTTTTTAAAACCTAGGTGATTCTGATGTACAGTCAATCTTGAGAACTGTCTGTGTGAATTGCATTAACTGAGCTAATCTAGAAATAATTCATAGAGATGGTGATTCTTTTTTTTTAGTTTTATTGAGGTCACATTGCTTTATAGCATTATATAAATTTCACGTGTACATCATTATATTTTGACAGACTGCATTGTGTTCAACATCAAAAGTCTAGTTTCCATCCATCACCAAACATATGTGCCCCTTTACCCCTTTCACCCTCCCCCCACCCGCTTCCCCTTGGTAGCCACCAATCTGTTCTCCATATCTGTATGTTTGTTTATCTCCAACATATGAGTGAAGTCATACTGTAATTGTCTTTCTCTGTCTGACTCGTTTCACTTAGCAGAATACCCTCAAGGTCCATCCAAGTTATCCCGAATGGCACAATTTCGTCTTTTTTATGGCAAAGTAGTATTCCATTGTAAATATGTACCACATCTTCTTTATTCATTCATCCATTGGTGGGCACTTAGCTTGTTTCCAAGTCTTGGCTATTGTGACTAATGCTGTAATGAACATAGGGGTGCATGTATTTTTTCAAATTAGTATTTTCTCTTCTTTGGATAAATACCCAGCAGTGGAATAGCTGGATCATATGATAGTTCTATTTTTACTTTTTTGAGAAATCTCCATACTGTTTTCCATAGTGACTGCACCAATTTACATTCCCTCTGCCAGTGTATAAGGGTTCCTTTTTTCCACATCCTCTCCAACACTTGTTATTTCTCATCTTTTTTATTTTTATTTTTTTTTAAAGATTGGCACCTGAGCTAACAACTGTTGCCAATCTTCTTTTTTTTTTTCTGCTTTTTCTCCCCAAAGCCTCTCAGTACCTAGTTGTGTATTTTCAGTTGTGGGTCCTTCTAGTTGTGGCATGTGGGATGCCACCTCAGCATGGCCTGATGAGCGGTGCCATGTCTGTGCCCAGGATCCGAACCACCGAAACCCTGGGCTGCCAAAGCGGAGCATGCAAACTGAATCACTCGGCCACGGGGCCGGCCCTCATCTTTTTTATAATAGCCATTCTGATGGGTGTGAGGTAATATCTCACTGTAGTTTTGATTTGCATTTCTCTAATAATTAGTGATGTTGAGCACCTTTTCGTGTGCCTGTTCACTGTCAGTGTATCTTCTTTGGAATTATGTCTGTTCATACCCTCTGCCCAGTCTTTGATGAGGTTGTTATTTTTTGTTGTTGTTGAGGTGGTGATTCTTAAACCAGTGACTTGAACATGGGAAGGAGCAGGATTTCCAGCGAGCGAGAGAGGGTTAGAAGTGGTCAGATTGCTGGAACAGAGCAGAGCGGAAGCTGGGGCTGACAGGAAGAAGTCACCGGTGAGGAGACTTGGAGCCCGTGACTAGTTTCACTATGGTGTAAAGAGGCATTTGGGAGCTGCTGTGGGATCCCGAGAAGAGGGCGTATGATGTCATTGTTGTTTGGAGGAGGGCAACGCTGCAGGGAGTTGCTGTAAGATGAGACGTGGTCTGGGGCTTCGCAAATGAAACTGAAAAGGGAACAGCAGAAGACAGGAGCACACGAGGTTCCCTCAAGGTTTAGACACGTGGTTATAACTCGGTGGAAGTTCTGCCTAACTTGAAGTTGCTGCTAATTCAAGAGAGGATGTTCACTGAGTAGCATATTGTAAGAGTCTCTAAAAAGGCATTCTGAGCACATGATGGCCTCAGTCCACCTCCCGTGCCTGTAAAAGGTAGCGGTGTACTGCCAGTTAATCCATCAGAGGCTTTAATCTCCAACCATTCATGTCCACACTCTCCTGCATTCAGATGCTCACTCTTCCGACAAGTAGTTACTGGGCACTAGCTTAGTTCGTGCCCAAGGATTCGAGAACCAGAAGACTATTTAGATGAGATGAGTGGTTCTCAACAGGGCAGTACCCTCTGTGCTGGCTTTTGGGTGTTCCAGGGCTGTTTCTGGTTGTTACAATGATTGGGGTGCACTTGTGTTACAATATGGGGACATTAGGTGACCTGCTGTTCCTGAACAGTCCTGCACCGTGACAGAAGGTCTCGTGCCCCACACAGCTTCCCAATGGATCAGACATGCATGTAGGTAGAAAACCTGCTTATAATGATCTAAGCTCTGAATCCAGCTCAAGTGTGTATAATTATCTAAGCTTAGAACCGAAGCTCAAATATATGTATACCCGCACACCAGTATTTCTTCATAGTTTTAATATACGTAAGCCTTTTCCAAGACTGGTCCTACTGTATATGTGGAGGGAAGATAGCATTTTGTTTTAGTCAGCACTCTACCTGGAATTGCTCACTCTTTGGGAAAATGACATCACTGATGGCAATGCTGAGCCCGATGTTTGTCTTCAGCAGTCTGGTTTTTTGCTGTCGAATTTGCAATGGTTCCACATAGGAGAGCGTTAAAGAGCTCACTTCCTCTTCTCTCGGTCAAGCCATCTCCAGCTGGTGAGCACAGTGGTCCCCAGCAGTCCTGACTCCCTGGGATGGATTTGGACCTTTCAAGACACAGCCTAGAGGCTCATGTGACAGGAGACAGAGGGAGCAGGAAGGCCTGGGGGGATGAGGTCAGAATGGGATGGGGTTTCATTTTTAATGTGTTTTATTTCTACAGTTTTTAAAAACCTACATGATATTATTATTTTTTATTCAGTCATTGAATAAGGACTTATTTAAACTTATCCACACATTTATCACTTTTTTTTATCTTCGTTCCTTCTGGCATCTCAGCCCTTCCAATATGGAATCCCTTCCCCTCAGGCTGAAGTAAACGCCTAGATGTTCTCTTAGTGTGGGTTTGCTGCTGGCAAATTCTTAATTTCATTGTGTTTGCCTAGAAACATCATTGTTTTATTGTCAATATTGAAGAATATTTTTGCTGGGTATAGAATTGTAGTTTGGCAATTTCCACTTATTTCCTTTTCATGCTCTGAAAATACCATCGCCTTCTGGCTTCTATCAAGAAGTCAGCTGTCCAGGGTGATTCTTTTCAAGATAATCTTTTTTTCTCTTGTTGTTTTTAAGATTTTCACTTTGTCTTTGGTCTTCCGCAATTCCACTACAATAGGAGTAGAGGTGGCTTGCTTTTTACTTATCTTACCTCAGATTAGCTGGGTGTCTCGAATTTGTGCTTTGGTGTTTCCATCAGTTTTATAAAATTCTCTGCCATTATGCCTTCAGATGTGACCTCTGTGTCCATTCTATTCTCCCCTCTTCCTGGGAATAATATTACATGTGTTTTAGACCGTACTGTATCCACTGCTTCTTCTGTTTTCATCCTTGTGTCTGTCTGTGCTATATTCTGTGTTGCTTCTTCTGACCAATTTTATGTTTACTAATCCTTCAGCTTCCATTTCTAACTTGGTTATTATTTTTATGTTCTTGACCTTCTAATTAGTCATTTTTCAAGGCTACTGTGTTGCTTTTTATGGTTCGTAATTCCATCCTAAGTGTTCAAGCTTGGTTTTTGTTTCTTTGAAAGTAGGAAGCACAGTTGTGTTGGTCTATGAGTTCTCAGGTCTTTGCGGGTCTATTTCCTTGTGTGTTGGGTCCTCCAATTCTCACTTCTGGTCTCTCGTTGGCTTGTGCTCCTGGTTTTGTTGACTGTATGCTGGACGTTACATTTGAAGAATGACTCGTAGGCCTCACTTGAGGTCTGGGATGACATCAGATTCCCTCTGCCTGGCAGGCACACGTGGGAACTGCCAGCCCAGGAGTGTCTTAGTCCACGTTCTAGGCTCGAGGTTCCCTGGACCACCTGCCTGGCGGGAAGCAGAGAGCTGGCTGGCTTCTGGCTTGCCTTTTCTCTGAGGGTGGAGCCCTCAGCCCATAGTGGGAGGTGGTGAATCAGAGCTCCCACCTCTGAGGACCCTGAGCTTTTCCTGGTCTCCTTCGTCCTGTGAGGCTACAGAAGAACCACTCGGGTTAGAACCCTGTCTCCTGTATAAGCATGTTCTTAAGACAAAAGCCATTCTGGGTGATGGGCTTATCCCCCCGGACTTTCCTTGTCTCCTGAGCTTGGCTGGGAGATTCCTCACTTCCTGTTACCTCTCTGATGCTCTAGGAAGGTGACTTTTACATTTGGTCTATTTTTTACCTTGTCCTTTGGGAGTGGATGTGTCTGACCCACCTGGGTCTCTACTTCCTGACGTGGATCCACCTGCCCACCTGTTTTTGCTGGCAGCACGGCCACCTCACAGATTTCCTGACTTACATCTTGATCATCTGTGACCACCCACCCTCTGCTCACAAATCCCAGTGGTAATTGGCCATCGTCCTGCACCCGTTTCTTCATATGAAAATGACACGCACCTCCGAGGGTTGCTGTAAAAACCGGTTCCATATTTAAAGCTGGGGGCATGGGCTACAAGGACAAGGTCAGGGTCAGGCTGCCTGGCCAGGATCCCGGCTGTGCCACCTATTTGCCAGCTGGGCCCTTGGCGTTTCCTGGACGCAGTCCCCTTAGCTCCCAGCCAGGATGAGGGGCTGCTGTTGCCTGCAGGGCATAGCGCCACTGCGGCCAGGACTGGGCGGCTGTGGGAGAGGCTCAGGGATTCAAGTCCTCCCCTGCAGTGAATGCCAGCGGGGCCTTGGGCAGGTTCCTCAGCTGTTGGCAGCCTCAGTTTCCCACCCGGGAGATGGGGCTGGTGAGCTGCTTGTACCACGCCCACCCTCCGTCAGCACCGGGTGAATGCCACGGGCTCGGGCATGTGCCGCAGTGGGTCACACGGGCGCCCCCCCCTGCAGTGCTGCCAGACCCTGGTCTCCCACCACGTGGACCCCTCCCTGCGGGATGAAGATGGTTACACGGCGGCAGACCTGGCAGAATACCACGGACACCAGGACTGCGCCCAGTACCTGCGGGAGACGGCCCAGCCGGTAAGCCTTGAGGTCCGTGTCCATCCTGGGGAGCTGGGGTGACAGGGCCCCCTGCTGCCCTGACAGCCCAATTAGCTAGAAAGCTCACTGCACACACCCTGTCATTTGCAGGAAAAGGGGCCAGGGCTGGGGCAGTGCCACAAGCCAGCTGGCCAGGCACTGAGGCCAGGCTGTGACAGGGGCCGTGACAGGGGCCGTGACAGAGGCTGTGACAGGGGCCATGACAGGGGCCATGACAGAGGCTGTGACGGGGCTGTGACTGGGGCCATGACAGGGGCCATGACAGAGGCTGTGACAGGGCTGTGACTGGGGCCATGACAGGGGCATGGGCTGTGACGGGGCTGTGACAGGGGCTGTGACAGCAGATGTGACAGGGCATATGATGGGGTGTGACTAGGGATGTGACAGAGGCTGTAACAGGGAATGTGACATCAGACGTGATGGGGTGTGACTGGGGATCTGATGGGGTCATGACAAGGGATGTGACAGGGGCCATGACAGGGGCCGTGACAGAGGCTGTGACAGAGGCTGTGACAGGGCTGTGACAGGGGCTGTGACAGGGGCCA
>NC_060283.1:35021079-35101391 GCF_021613505.1 Equus quagga | reverse complement strand
CAGACAGACGAGTGGGCGGATGGACGGCCAGGCAGGTGGGTGAAGTCAGCAGTTGGTCCGCGTGGAGCCAGGCTCCCTCATTCCAGGCCCACGGCGGTTACTGTGACAAATTAGTCCCCACCTGCCACAGCTCTTGCCACAATTTTCTCTGGTGGCCGCCCCTTCAGAAGGTTCCCTGGGATCACATGCCCATTTCGGGTGCGAGCAGTGAGACCCAGAGAGGTGACATGCCCCCCACACCAGTTGTCACCTCCTTTTCCCTTGGGGGCATCCTGAGAGGGTCCAGGACCAACTGAGGCAGAGCCGCAGTCCTCCTTGTCACTGGGGCCTACAGGACGGTCCTCACCCGGCCACCGCCAAGAGCCTCTTGTCCCCATAGCCTGAAACCCACCCCCAGGACAGCGTGGGTGCTCCAGGGCACACGTCGGTGCCCTTGTTCATCCTGGTGTCATAGTTTCAGAAGCGGGAACTACAGCTACTGCTCAAAGTAGCTTATTTACTCATCATCCATTTACCAAATGTTCGATTGGGTGTTGTGCGATCAGAGGTTGTCTTTCTGGCTTGGGTTTGAGAAGCTGGTGGAGCTCAGCGGATTTCTGGTGTAGTGGACCGGCTTCGGAGTCCAGAGACTAGGAACGCCCCAGCCACCTGGGTCCCTCCGGGCCCCTGTGTGGTCACTGGGGTCGGCCTGGCCACTGAGATTAGGAGGTGGGGCCGGCAGCTGCTCTGCTGCCAGGGCCTCTGGCTGGGGTTGCTGACCCGTCCCCGGCCCAGCCATGCTGTGCTGCCCTTGGCCTGGTCTTCTGTCCAAGCAGGGTCTCTGGCCCCGGGCCTCCATCCCCAGACCCTGGCACATCTGCCAGCCCCTCCTGGCCACTCTGCCCACTCTCTTAAGGGGATGGTGGCTCTGCGTGCTCTCCCCAGAGCTGTGGGGGACAGCCCATCTCAGGCCTCCTGGAGCTTCTTCTGGTCTTGGATGTCCCCTGGTGTCATCACAAACTCAAGACAGGGTCCCCTTCATTCAGGATTCCCCAAGCCGGTCTGAGCTGCTTGTGTATCCTCCCCACCCCAACCTGCAGGCCAGCGGCGCCCCGCCTGTCCTCTTGCCCCGGCCTGAGGTGGTGGCGGGTAGGTGGGCCCATCCAGCTCCTTCGGACCCACAGTGCCCACCAGCCTGCTTCCGGCCAGCACACGCAGATCCAAACCCCTGGCCCTCGCGGCTCGTTGCTGGGTCCACAGCGAGCTTCAGGACTGAGGGTTCTGACTGGAGCCTCGGTCTCTGTCCTCCCTCAGTGAGCGCCCGGGGCAGCGGGGTGCCAGTCTCTCAACCCTGGCTGGAGTCGTCCCCCAGGTCCCCACCTCACCTCAGTCTCGGCTCCGTGGGAGGGCAGGCTGTCAGCTGGACTGCGGGGCCGGGGAGGGCTGTGTGCCTGATGCAATATTGATGGCAACGCGATCCTTGGAGGTCGCCGGGGCTGGCCTCTTCCCATGTCGGGCTCCAAGGAGGTGGTGAAAGCCAGCATTTTCCCCATGACAGGGCAGCCTGTGTCTGCTCCCAGGAGTCGTAGGTCCCGAGAGAGGCAGCCTGGGGCACCACAAGGCTGGACGGGGAGTGGTGAGACCTGCCCTGTGGGAGGTATCCACTTCATAGGCGGGTCTGCAGGGCCTGGGTTCACCCCCTGCCCAGTGAGGGGCTGGGCCTCTCTGACTCGGGTGGGGCAGTGGCCAGAGGGGCCACCTGTACCCCGACCCCCAGGCAGTGGGCTGGACAGCTGGGCTCCTGGCTGTAGGGCCAGGTTTGATTGAGATCCTGGCCAGGCGGCAGCAGTTAGGAACAGCAGCCCAGGATGGCGAGGGTGGCCTCTGTGCTCGGGGACCCAAGCCCCTCAGTGTCTCCCATGGCATCTGGGGCTGTCCTGCTTGCTCCTACCCTTGTGCTCACTCCCACCACGGTTGGAGCAGGCCTTCCTGGCTGGGCAACTTCTGAGCGTCTCCGAGCCTCCATTTTCTCGAATCTGTGAAATGAGACTGAGGAGCCTTCTCGGAGGGTAGAGACGCACATGGAGCACCCAGCGGGTGCTAACTCCCCACCCCCAGGTCCAGAAGCGCTCCAGGACCCCTTCATTTTACAGAGGGGGAAACTGAGGCCCAGAGAGGGCAAGGGAGACACCCCTGGGCACCCTCTTCCCCCGGGGAGGGAAGGGGCCTTGACCATGCGGCCAGAAACCGAATCTCAGCTGTGGTGACCGGTGTCCGGCGTCCATATGCGGGTCATGATTTTCTCGGCCTGGGTGGCATTACAGGCCTGTAACCCGGCTCGCACAGCTGTCCTCGATGTATAATGCATGGCAGGCACAGCGCTGCTCAAATCTCACCAAAAACGCAGGAGAGACAGCAGGCCGTGGGAAGGGCGCCAACCTCGGGCCACTGCAGCGTATGCCCAACTGTCAGGACCCCAAAGGTCGGGCCCCAACATCCACCACTCCTTCAGGTGCTTGTAGATTCACTTAGCGTCCGGCACCGTATGTGGGACACAGGGATGTAGACACTCCCGTCGCCTGGGAAACACCACAGCAGAACTCTGTCCCAGTTAAAATTCAGAGATCATGGTGACACCGTGGTAACAACAGCCACGAGGTCTGGGTCCCACCATGTGCCAGGCGCTCTCCATAATTCCCATCTTCCCGACAACTACAGAGTTCTTCCTGACTTCCCAGCGAGGAGACTGAGGCTCAAGGAGTGACTCCCCAGGGCTTCTCCCGGGCCACAGGTGGAGCAGGATTTGGTCCCAGGGACCGGGAGGGTGGCATGAGGTCCCCCAGGCTACAGTGCTGCTCTGGGCCAAAAGTCCATTCCCCTGAGCCTCAGACCAGCTTCCTGCCTCTTCTGTCTGTCTTCTCCCGCATGAGGGGGCTGCTGCTACCCCAGCCAAGCCCCGCACTCTGCCCGGGGAGGGGAGGTCCTTGCCCTCACCCCTGGGAGCAGATTCAATGGGGGGAGGGGCTGAGGGCTCCCAGGTTGGGGAAGAGAGCAGGGGGAGGCACTGTCAGGTTCACAGCTCTGTCCTGGCTGGGCAGGGACCAGGGCATTGCGGTGGCCCTGTGGCGAGGGCCCACCTGGGGTTCAGCCCTCCTGTGTCCATCAGACTGTCAGAGCCAGCTTCTCTCTGTGCCGCGAGGTCTAGGGACTGACTTGACCCTACTTAAAGCTCTTAAGCCACCCTGTGCCTGCATTGTGGACGCTGGGAGAAGACACGAGACTCTCAGGTCCGAGACACACAGCAGGAAGCAAGCCTCATGTTTTGTCAGGTCCCCTTGCCCGCCAAGTCTCAGGGTGACGTGATATGGGCCCAGACAGCTGCTGTGCACACAGTGGGGTTGTGTCACAGCCGAGGACCACTGAGCCTGGGGAACCCCTGTTTTATAGCGGGTAGAAAGCAGCCTGCTTGGCCCTCTGGGTCCCTCCCTGTAGACGCAGCCCTGAGAAACGGCTGGGTAAAGAGCAGCCAGGGCTTCGCATCCTTGGTAGGAATGTGAGAGACTCAACCAGCGCCAAGGCCTCCTCTGCCCCCGAGCCCCACCCACCTGCTTCTTCCTCCACTGCCAGTGCCCCTGGACCAAAGGAGCAGCGATTTGAGGGCTCCCAGTCCTGGCAGGAGCAGGGACTGGGATCTCAAGTAAGATTCTGAACCCAGCTCTGACACGTCCCAGCTGTGGGGCCTTAAGAAAGCCCCTTGCCCTCTCTGAGCCTCAGTTTCCCCATCTGTACCCTGGGGGCTGTACTGGGGGTGGAGGTACTATACTGGAGGATTCCTCTGGGTAGTCTCTTCCTCTCATATGACCCAGGGACCTCAGATCTCCCCAACCTTCCCTGAGGGTCTGCTCCCCTGGCCCCCGCACTGTGGATGGTTAAGGTGCCAAGGTAAGGGATCCCACACCCAGCCCAAGCCCGCCTGGCCACCTGACACCTTGGCCTTCAAATATTAATGCGATGCCTCCCGCTCCCATGGGCGGCAGCTGCGACAGCCCCCGACAGCCCAGGACGGCCGCAGCTCCTAGTGCTCACAGCCCAGACCCTGCTCCCGAGGGTCCTCCCAGGCAGGCGGGCCGGCAGACGCTCCTCACCCTGCGCCTGGGATCCTGGGCTCTCCTCACAGATTCCTGGAAGGAGTGAGGCATGAGGTGCGTGATGGCTGGGCAGATGGGGTTTCAGCCTGTTCCTTCCCAGCGGCCACAGTGGACTGAGGGTCCTGGACGGGAGAGCGACTGAGGGACTGGAGCAGTGGGTGCAGAGCCAGGGTTCTCCTGAGGGCACCCCCAGGCTGGGGTGGCACCTAAGGCTTGCAGCATCTCCTTGCTGGGAGGTGGGACTGGGCCCCCCCTACAGATGAGCAAGGGGATGCTGAGAGCGGCCAAGGGGTCTGCAGCAGCACGACCAGCTACTTCACGTGCAGGGCCCTGTGCAAAATGACAATACTGGCCTCTTGTTCACAAATGCCTAAGAATTTCAAGAGACAGCAAAGCATTAAACTGAGCTGCAGCACAGGCCACACACGGCTCCAGCCCCAAGCCACACGTCCTGCATGCGGCTGGTTTGAACCAAGTCCTCTGTCCCACTCAGGGCTCTCTCCAGTGCCAACCTGGGGGCCCTGAGGCTGTGTCCCATCTCCACTGCCCACTGCTGGGGGGAAGCGAGGAGCTTGAGTCTGACGGCCAGGGTGGGCTTCTCAGAGGGAACGCAGCTTGTGGCCCTACTAGCTGGAGAGGCAAGTGGGGGCAGCTGTGTGGCAGTCAGGCATGAAGGTGACATGGGTGCAGCTGGGAGCCCAGGCACCTGCTCTCTAAGAGACAGGGTCAGCCAGCCTTCAACTTTCAGCTCTAAACCAGAAGGTGGCAAGCCTGGCTGGGAGGGCAGCTCAGGTGTCCTCCTGGGGAATTTCCCTGCCGCCTAAAGAGGGACACGCCGGGGCGGGGAGGCGAGCACAGTCCCGCTGCTGATGGCACCTGCGGTGTTAGGGCAGCCCACGGGCCTCGCGCCTCCTGCTCCGCGGCCCTGGGAGTCTTGGTCCTGTGGTCCGATGCAAAGGCTGAGGCCTCGTGGGGCTGAGCTGGGGGAGACCTCCAGGTCAACGGCTCTTTCTGGCCGTCCACTGGTCAGTGCTTGGAGGCAGGGAACATGGCCACGGCCAGGTCTGTGCCTTGCCCCAGACGTGCGGCAGGGGGTAGGGGTGAGGCGTGGGTGCCCCTGCAGCCCCGGGCATGATTTCCCTGACACCAGGTTCCCGGGGTTGATCTTGGTGGTCTGTTTCCAGGCGGCCTGGACACTGCATGATGAGTCCACGGTGGGCACAGCGCCACTGCTCTGATGTGTGGCCATGGCCCCGGCTTATGGGGCTGAGAAGTTCCAAGTTCGTTGTGGTTTTCCCCTGTGCCCAGGGGCCGGCCACCTGCTCTCTCCTCAGAGAGTGTGGTGGTTCCAGGCGGTTCGTCTCAGCACAGAAGTCAGGGACAGTCAGGGAGTCTGTGTGTGCACATGCATATGTGTGCATGTGTGCGTGTGCACGCATCCCTCGTAAGGCCATTTGGTGAGAAAAAGCTGGTCACCAGGCCCTAACCCAGTGCCCGCAGCTGCCCAGTTAAGCTGCCTCCAGAGGGAGCCCCTGAGCCTTGAGGGGCCTTAAGATGGGGGTTCACCCGTGGGAATGGCATGGGGGCGCACAGTGGGAGATGACACTCAGACGAGTGCATGGGGCGTTTGGGGAACCCTGTCACCCAGTGTGGAGGGGGTGGAGAGACACGGGGTGAGGGACAGAAGCTCAAGGGGCACTGCCCCTCCCTCCTGCTCTCCAGCCCTGCCACAAGCTGTGCAGCGCCCCCGGGCTGGGGCCAGGGCTAGCCCACTGGAAGCCCCCAGCCCCACCTGGTAGCACTGGCAGCCCAGGTCGAGGCCCACCTGGGCCTCCTGCTGACCAGACCTGTCCACCCGCAGGTGCCACTCCTGATGACGCCCCCGCCCCCACCCTTCCCCCCTCCTCCGCTGTCGGCGGCGAGGCTCTCCCCAGAGGATGGAAGAAGAGGGGGCTCAGGTCTCGGGAGCCCCACCTGTGAGTACACGTCTCCGGGAGGGCTGGCAGGGGCCATGGGTGCCGGGAGTGGATGCCTCTGGCCTCCCCTCTGAGATCCTTCGAGGGGGTGGGTGGGGGAGTAGCTGACTCCAGGCAACTGGGCACACAGGACACTCAGGACGGGGTTGGGGTCACCCCTCCCATCGCCCAACACCCAACTTCTTCCAGGTCTCCTCTGTTGTCTTCGTTGCTTCTTTAAAGGGAGAATCACCATTTTCCATAATGGGCCCTTATTATAATCACAATTCTACGGCCTCCTGCCCACCCTGCGGGAGTCCCTCTGTGAGCTCTGAGCCCCTCAGGGCCAGGCTCTCCTGCCTGTGATCTTGGGCAGCCTCATGCCCTCTCTGGGTCTCTGCTTGTGCAGAAGTAAATCCAAGGTCAGGTCACTGGGACCCAGGCCCCTTCGGGATCTGCTGCCATTGTCCATCTCCAGCAGGCCGAGTGTCCAGGGGCTCGCAGAAGGCAGGTGAATGGTCCTCAAACTGCAGGTCACCACCCGTTAAGGGCTTGTGGCCAGCATTTATCAAAATGAAATGAGACAGCATGAAAATCATCAGCTAGTCCCATAGGTAGTGAGAATGGAATGGGTTGTAGTGATCTAGTCACACGTAGGGGGTTGTGTGTGTGTGTGAGATGCAGAATGTGTTTCTTACTAGGGAGGATGTTTGTAGGGGTGGGGGAGAGGCAGTACGAGGACAGGCTTTGCCGTCTGCCTAGGCTGCATTAGGTCCCCAGACCACCCCATGCCCTTCCTGGCTCCTTCCAGGCCGTAGGAGGGGGTGGGGAGGGGCGGGGGACGTCCCCTGGGATGGCATGAGGGGGCTAAAATGCAGACTGTCCAAGTGGCCAGGTTGGGGTAGCTCCCTGGATGCCCATGGATGCCCCAGCCATGAATGAGTTTGCCCAGCCCCAGGGCACTTTGTGGGGGGCTGGTTGGGTCTTGGGCTCCACGTCCAGTGTCCTTCAGGGGCCGGTTCTGCCCCAGATCTGGGGTCTTCCACTCCCCATGCCCTGCCCTCTCTGGAAGCCCCTCTGACTCCAGCTCCCCCTCCTCCTGCAGCAGCTCTCAGCCCGGCCTGGCCCAGCCAGCCTGACCAGCCTCTTCCGAGGGAGCGGACGACCTGCACAGCCCCCCCGAGGGTCACCACCAGCACCACGGCTGTCCTCATGGTGAGCCCCCACCTCACATCTCTGTCTCCCGAGGCCCCCAGCCAGCCCTCAAAGCCCAGCTGGCCTCTTGCCGTGTTCTCCCATGTGGGCCCAGGCAGGTCACTTCTGGACGTCAGGCCGGCGCCCAGGGTGACTGGCTGGCTCTGGAGGGCACCCCGGGTTCTAAGGAGGTGGGAATTTCAGGGCCACAAGCAGCTTGCCACTCCATCATAGAAGACCTAGGACCCCTCTCTGATCCCAAGAGTCTCAGCTCCTCACCCTGACCTCTGAACCCAGGGGTGCTTTGTGCCCCCTTCAGACGCTGCTGTCCTGGTACAGAGCAGTCGTCCATGGGGAGGGTGGGCCTGGAACCCGCTGCCCTCCTCCTTGGGGGTTCCCAGTCAGCCCAGGACCCACTGCAGGAGGCCTGCTCCTCTTTCTCCTCCTCTTTCTGGGCACCAGGCCCTTATAAATCCAACCCACCCTTTCCTCGAATGGGTCCTGGGAACTCTCCGCCCCTGAGATGTTCTGTGCCATCTGGAAAATGCAGCTCAATGCCCCCCCTCTTGGAGAGTTACAGTGCACACAGCACACTAAAGGCTCTGACAAGTCCTGCAGTCCAGAATTGGCCACCAGACTTTGACTTTGCAACTATTCTCCAAATTCATCCATTTGGCGTGCTCTAGGCAGTGTCCTCTCGGCCATATACAGGAGAGGGGAGGAATCTCTGGTTGCCTCTCACCAGCGATCCCCCACCACACACACCTGGGGATACCCACAGGGGACACCTCGGGTCCCTGCCCTCAGATGCTCACACCTACCAGACTGCAGGGTGCTGCCGTGGTCTACCCGCCCTCCCTGGCCGGCCCCCACCGCCCCTCCTCCTTGGGCCGTGCTCGCGCCGCGCAGCCTCTCCGTCTGCTCCGGGACCGGGGTCCCCTCTGGTCCCGGACTGATCAGCCCGTGTCCCCACAGGGTGCGGAAACGCCGGCGGGGGATGCCCCAGACGGCCTGGCTGCGCTGCAGCTGGACGGGCTGCCCTCGGGCGACCTCGACGGCCTGGTGCCCACGCGGGACGAGCGCGGCCAGCCCATCCCCGAGTGGAAGCGGCAGGTGATGGTGCGCAAGCTGCAGGCACGCTTGGGCGCGGACCCGGAGGAGCCGGAGGCCCAGGTGGGGCCTGGCGGGGCGGGGCCAGGAGGGGCGGGGCTCAGCCCGGGTGGGCGGGGAGTAGAGGGCGGGGCCAGGGGCGGGGCGAGGGTGGGCGGGACAGGGCTGCAGAGGGGCGGGGCCAGGAGCGGCCAGGCGTGAATGGGCGGGGCCCTGCGGGAGAGGGCCAGGGCGGGGTCCGGACCTGACAGGAGCGGGACCGCAGGCTTCGTTCTGGCAGGTGGACGTGGAAGGTGGGGTCCCTGCCCATGCCTTGAGTCCTGAGACCCCACTGCGTGCCCCTCAGCTTCCTCCTCTGCCTGACGATGAGGTTGAACCCGCTTGGAGGGTGTGAGCAGTGCCCGGTTACTGCGTTACAGGCATGACGCCCACAGTCTCTTTTATCTAACGACTTATGTTCGCACCTACCTTGTGCCAAGCCCTGTTCTCGACGGTGAAGGGGACCAGCCCTGACCCCCTGGAGCCTCTATTCCAGCGGGGACGACGGGGTGACTGGGCAAGGGCAACTGCACTGGGTGTGTGGGGTGGGGAGGGTGGTCTCAGGTGCTATGGAGAGAGGCAAAGCAGTGAAAAGGGAGGGGGCTGTTCTGTATGGTGCTCCGGGCGGCCTCTCTGGGGAGGTGACCTTGAGCAAGGGCCAGAGGGAAGTGAGAGAGGAGCTTTGTGGGAATTTGGGACAAGTATTCCAAGCAGAGAGAACAGCGAGTTCAAACGTCCTGCGGCATGAATGGGCTGGCCCAAAGGAGGACCAGGAGGAGGCAGGACCACTGGAGTGGAGTGAATGAGGGATGGTGGGCTCAGGGTCCCTCCATGTCTCTGGTCCCACAGACTGTGAGCACTTGGGGGCAGGGCTGTATCCTGGTGCCTGGGCAAGCCCAGGGCGGGTGTTTTGGGGTGAACTACTGAGAGAACCCAGAGCAGAGGGGTTGAGGCTGCCGCCTAACCACTGGAGTTTGGTAGGAGGGTCTGGGAGGGCTCTGAGGAGAGAGATCCTTTGGATTAAACATTGAGGCGATGAGGGGGAGATTAGGAAGACGCGGGGTAGCAGAGCAGAGGCACCCTGGCCTCTTCTGAGGGGGAAGACTGGGCCCCCCTGGGGCAAGGTGGCGGCCCTGAGCCTTAGACTTGGGACTGGGGCTGGCCAGCCACCTTGTTTACTCTCTAAGTCCAGGCAAGGGCCTGCTGGTGTCCAGGGGCTGGGCTGGGGCCCCCAGGGGCACGTGGGGCCAGGACACCCACGAGGAGCCTGTGTCCAGCGGGAACACGCCCTCTCCCCACCACGATGAGCGTGGGCCATGGCCCGGCTGACCTGCCTTCCCTGTGCCCAGGACGACAGCGGGAGCGTGGGCCCTGCGGAGCAGGCGGCCTGGCGGTACTCGCAGACCCACCAGGCCATCCTGGGCCCCTTCGGGGAGCTGCTGACCGAGGACGACCTGGTGTACCTGGAGAAGCAGATCGCTGACCTGCAGCTGCGGCGCCGCTGCCAGGAATACGAGAGCGAGCTGGGCCGGCTGGCGGCCGAGCTCCAGGCCCTGCTGCCCACGCCCCTGGTCAGCATCACGGTCAACAGCCACTTCCTGCCCCGGGCGCCCGGGCTGGAGGGCGAGGAGGGCCCTGCCCTGGTGGCCGAGCCCAAGGGCTCCTCGGGGGCCTTGGAGGCCGCGCCCGACGGGCAGCCTCTGCCCTTCTGGTGCAGCCACATCGCCAGGCTGGTGCGCAGCATGTCCCTGCTGCTGAAGGGCATGAACGGGCTGGTGCAGGGCGAGGAGAAGCCAGCCGCCCAGCCCCAGCAAGAGGCCCCCAGGGAGACCCCGGCCAGCCCCCCACGCAGCGCGGCCCAGCGCGAGATCCAGGAGTGTGGGGTATCCGTGAGGACGCTGCGTGGCAACTTCGAGTCAGCCCCCAACCCACCCTGCACCCCAAACCCGGGCACCAGTGAACCAGGGGCCCGGCCCGGGCAGTGCCTGAGGGGCTGCTGGCCCGCCCCTCTGCAGCCCCGAGGCGAGGCCAGGCCGGGCGACGCAGAGGAGGCCAGCGACTCGGGCATCAGCTGCGAGGAGGCGCCGTTGGAGGCGGGCACCGTGCCCAGCCCCGATCTGGCCAACCTGCGCAAGGAGCGCATCGTCATGCTGTTCCTGAGCCACTGGAAGAAGTCGGCCTACACACCGGCCCTCAAGACGGCTGCCTGCAGGACCCTGGAGGCCCACCGCACCGGGCCGAGGGGGCAGGAGGCGGCCAGGGGCCCCCGGCTGCCCTCTCTGCCGCCCAGCGAGGGGCCCCGGCTCGGCCACCTGTGGCAGCAACGGAGCATCATTGCCCACCTGCTGGGCAACTGGAAGGCCATCCTGGCACACGTGCCGGCCCGGCAGCTGCGGCGGCTGAGCCGGCAGCCCCGCGGCCCCCTGTCCCCCGAGCAGTTCCTGCCCCACGTGGACGGGGCGCCCGTGCCCTACGGCAGCCTCACGCTGGACCTCTTCATGCTGGGCTACTTCCAGCTCCTGGAGTGCGACCTGCCGGCCGCGGAGCGCAAGATGCGCCACCTGCTCTGCTTCGAGGTCTTCGAGCACCTGGGCGCCCACGGCTGGGAGGCCGTGCGTGCCTTCCACAAGGCCGTCACCGACGAGGTGGCCGCCGGCCGCCGGGCCTGGACCGACGGCTTCGAGGACATCAAAGCCCGCTTCTTTGGCTCCAGCCGCGGTCCCGCCTGGGACGTAGAGCCTGGCCGCAAGTCAGGCCTGACCCCGCTCGGGCCCCTGCCCCACGCTGCTGTCCCCGGCAGCAGCCTCAAGCCCGCGGCACAGCGCCTGGGGTCCGGCTCCCAGCGGGGCAGCTTCAGCAACGAGGACATCTGCGGCTACATCGACCGGAGCTTCGCCTTCTGGAAGGAAAAAGAAGCCGAGATGTTCAGCTTTGGAGAGTGAGACGGGCTGGCGGCCTGCCTTCCTCTGGAATGGGGTTTTGGGGGTGGTTTTGGTTTTCTCTTCTCTTTTCCTTTTTCGCCCACCTGGTGGCCGGGCAACCCCGAGGCCAGGCCGGCAGATACTGAACATGCTGGTTGCTTCCTTCCGGTTCTGCCCCTTAACAGGTACCTCCTCACCGGTGGGACTCAGCTTCAGAATCCTTCTCACCACTGGACCCAAGAAGCTCTCTCGGGTTCCTGGTCGGCCCTGAAGTTAGATGACTTGGCGTCCCGGCCCCGGGTCCCTCTGCCTGGTCGTCCCCCAGGCACCTGGGATGCTGGCCTGTTTCCCCAGAGCCTCTTTGCAGTGTCCCAGGTCACCTGGGTGTCCCGTCCCTCTGTTCCTCTGGTGCTGGTGGTCCCGGCTGTGTCCAGAGCCTGTGTCTGCCCTCCACTGGTCCTGCCTCAGTTCCTTCTGGTGACCTTGGGCCATGCCACTTCACTTCCCCAGGCGTCTTTCTCCATCTGTGAAGTGGGGGAGGCACTGGGGGTTGGAGAGAACGAGATTCGATGGGCAAGATGCCTCCTGTCAGACCAGACTGGTCTCTGGAATTTTCCAGGTCAGGGAGATGGCCCACGCTGACGTGCGTGCTGGTCATACACAGCCACCTGCTGACAGACACGTGTTCCACTGCCCTGCCACTCTAGTGCCCCACCCCAGGGTGCTCCAAAAAGGAAGGCTCCCTGTGGGGCTCCTGTCCTTTGGCTGACCACCGCACCCCGCCAGGCCACACGGCCCGAGGCAGCACGGGGCCCCACCTGCAGCCTCAGGAGAGCAGGGTCTGAAGGAGCGTCCGTGAGAGAGGCGGTGGCTGAAGGGGGCTCTCAGCAGAGGGGGCTGGCATCCCACCCTCAAAGGTGAACCCGGACCCAGAGGAGAATGCATGGCGGCGGGGGCACACGAGCTGAGCCCCGATGAGGGGCAGCCACCTCCTGGGGTCACCCAATGTCACCCACACCTTCTCCACGAGGGGCCAAGGAAAGGAGAGGGGTGCTGCCTCTGAGGGCCTCCAGTGCTTCAGAGTATCGTGGAACAGGGCGCTGGCGACAGACCCCCAAATGGCTGGCCGTGGGATGACAGACCCCATGGCGTCCAGGAGATGGGCCCCCACCACTGGGACCCAAGGAGGGCTGGCCCCAGCCCACGGGGCTTTGGAGAAGGGCTGTCCTGCAGCTGTGTGATGGCCCCAACAGGTAGTGTGTGGGGAGGAGGTTTCAGGAATCTTCCACCGGCCACCGCCTCCCTGCCACCAGGCTCCTTTGGGACAGGGGTCTCTGCAGTGTCCCCACCCGCTGGCAGAGCTTGAAGGGCGGCAGGCGAGGTATTGGATGGAACAGAGTGCCCTCCCAGCCAGCTGACTCAGGGTCCCACAGGGAGGGACACTCAGGAAGATACGAACCCCATAGGCGGTTGAGGCTGCCAGTGTCGGGAAGGGAGGGGGCGCTGGCCCCAGCTCCAGAGCCTCCTGTAGAGCCAACCCTGGTCTTGAATTTGCTGAATAAAGACTCCCATTCCTGGCCAGCCTGCATGCTGTGCTTGTTTTCCCCTGAAAGACCCACCTGTGCCCAGAGAGGGTCCTGGCACTGGGTGGGCACCGAGCCATGTGTCCTCGTCTGAGGTCCATCAAAACTGCAGAGGCCGCATGCTTATCCCCAAAGAGCCCTCTCTTCCTGATCTGTAAAATGGGGTGCATGCTGACCTGCCACTCCCAGGGTCACGTTGAGGGTGGACTGCGGTCCCGGACAGGGGAGTCTCTGTGGACAACAGTGACACTCGCCCGCATGCATCGGTATTTCAAGGAGCAGGTTGTAGTGAGCAGGACACCAACTCTGGGCAGCCGTGAGCATCTCAGCGCTGTTGCATCAGTGAGGTCCTGGCTCTTGGCCCCAAAATGCGACCAAGGGAGCCGGATGAGAGCTGGTCCACAGGGCACCACCACTGCCTGGGCTGGCGGGGGTACAGGTCTGAGGGTGGGGCTGCGGGAGCCCTGGGGTAGGGTGTCAGAAGGTACTGGGCACTCCAATGTTTCCCTCCTCGGATGCCGCCTGCGGGACACTGTTTTTCCACGGGCCTGGCAAGGGAGGGGGTGGGGGGCATGGACACAGAGCCCAGCCTCAGAGGTCGCCTGATGGCTGGGGGGTGCTCAGGGGAGCCCTGGACAGGGGACCAGCATGCCCGACTCAGGGCGTCCCTGCGCACTTGCTGTGGCCTTGGGCAAGTCCCTCCACAGCCTCCCGGCCTCAGTTTCCCAGCCGAGGGACCAGACCAAGGCCAGCAGGGAGCACCCACAAGCATCTTGGGTCCCAAGAGGACCTGGGCTTGGGTGGGCTGCCAGGAGAGGGGTGAGAGAGGCTCAGACCGAAGTTTGAAGTGTGGAAGCAGGGAGAGGGCACCTCTGCTGGGCACTCAGGGCTGACTCCCCAAATGCCTTCTGCAGACACCCTGCTTCCTGGGGGTCTATAAAAGCACTGTGTCCTGGGAGTGGCCCCAGGGATTCTGAGTCCCCCGGCATGGGCTGTGCTGGGAAAGCTGTTTTTTTTCCAAGACGTTCCAGGTGATTCTGATGCTGAGCAGCCTGGAACCCCCAACCCACTAGCAGCTCACCTGTGGGGAGTAGGTGGCCCTGCAGGAGACAGGGGCTGGCCCTAGCATGGCCGCAGTCTCAGCCATAAGCCTGTTCGGTGCCTATAACCCTGTTGTCCAGTTGGCAAACACTCACCGAGGACCCCAGAGTCCCTACATAGGCTGCAGGCTTTGGTGAGGTGACCAGACACAAAGCGAGGTGCTGACCCCGGCAGCTTCCAGATGAACTGGAAAAAGACTGGAGAAAGGGAACCCATCTCTCTCCCTGGCATACACATGTGTGCAGGACAGAGAGGGAGAAGAACGAAGCCGGATCAAAGTGGGTGCAGGACCAGCACCTTCTTCCTCATGACTAGAACAAAGATGGTAACCATGTAAGCGCTTCACATATCCGTGCACAGGTTTAATGCAAAGTTGAGCACCTTTTTTTCTAATGGCTCTAAAATTTATTTGAAAGAAAAAAACAAACACGCCAAGAAGGCCCCCAGGGACACGCCCCCCGCCCCGCCTCCTGTGTAGCCCCTCCCACATTGTACCACAGAACTGGGCACTGGGTAGCCCTTGGAGTGGCTTATAAAAGGCTCCCAGCGTTGATTCTCACCTGTCTCTGGGGGAAGCCAGCCGCCGTGTTGGGAGCAGCCTATGGAGAGTCCCCCGGCCCCAGTCCAGCCTTCAGATGACTGCAGCCCAGCTGACCCCTTGGTGCCAGCTAAGGACAGGGGCTGAGGCAGAACCACCCACTAAAGTGCTCCCAGAGCCGTGAAACTGTGTGAAACTAATAAATGTTTGTTGTTTTAAAACACTAGATTTTGAGGTGATTTGTTATGCAGCAACAGACAACTAATATGACAGACAAGAAAATTTCAGTAGAAAAGGAATGAAGAGGGGCTGGCCCAGTGGCGCAGCGGTTAAATTCACACGTTCCGCTTCGGCGGCCGGGGGTTCGCCGGTTCGGATCCCGGGTGTGGACATGGCACCGCTTGGCAAACCATGCTGTGGTAGGCATCCCATGTATAAAGTAGAGGAAGGTGGGCACGGATGTTAACTCAGGGCTAATCTTCCTCAGCAAAAAGGAAAAAGA
This sequence comes from Equus quagga, assembly GCF_021613505.1. Taxonomy (NCBI): domain Eukaryota; kingdom Metazoa; phylum Chordata; class Mammalia; order Perissodactyla; family Equidae; genus Equus; species Equus quagga. The sequence goes on along the minus strand of NC_060283.1, from coordinate 35,086,321 downwards.
AAAGGAACGAAGATGATATGAGGACAGCATAACTGTAGAGCAATAGTCTACCAAACAGGGGGGTGCTGACCCCAGAATGTGGTCCCTCAGATCAACAGACAAGAAGAGAGAAAGCTGAGACACCGAAAACACTGCCCCAAGGTCCAGCTGCCAGCCAATCCCTGGGGGAAGAAGGAATTGTCAACAATACTGCTCAGAGTGTGGGTAAACTATTTGGGAAAAAAAAAAAAAAAAAGTCTGACCTTATGGCACCCCAAGGCCCAAAATAAATCCCAGACGGAATAAGAGATACTGTGAGCAAGTCAACCCATAAACCCCTAAGAGTTGTGCCGGGTCAGCCCCACCGTGTGAAAGCCCCAGGCCAAGCGGAGGGAGTGCATCACTCGCCCAAGCTGGACGGCCCTCTGGTACATGCACTGAGCTGTAAAAATGCTCACACTCTTCACCTTGGTGAGTTCACGCTCCAAATCTATTCCAGGGAAATAATCCCAGAGGTGGCACCATATTAGTTATCATAGTCCAAAAGGGCCGCCGACTCAAACGTCCGTTAATAGAAGCGACTGGGTGTCACTTCCAACTTCTTGAAGTGTGATAGATCCCTCTTATGCTGACATTTTAAATCATATTTTCGAAGACTGATCATGTCAGAAATGCTCGCGGTATAATACTGGTAAAACGGGACACGAACACACACCTGCCGTCATTCTCATGCCTAGAGTAGTAATAGCCTGGCAGGGGAGATACCGCTGTGTTAATGGGGATTGTCTTTTACCTGTGGAATTTCCTGCTTTCTATTTTTCTGTGTTTTCCAAATTTTCCACAATGAGCGTGTGCTATTTTTATCATCATAGAAAGAAACAGCCGGCGTATTTTTAAAAACTGCACCACTCATTAGCAATCTGATGATGAGGCTCTGTTTTGAGCCCCTGGTATTGAGTTTCCCAAACTGACGTGTCATGTGAGGTGCTGGGTCTCCCATCATCGTCCCCGAAAGGCCTCTGTTCTGGGCACGCAGTGTTGTGCCCAGGTCCCTGTGACGGCGGCCTGTCATCAGAATCCCCTGTCCTCATTTCCTCAGCCTGAGTCAGAGTGCATTAACCCTCCCTGTCCCGCCTGCAAACGGAGTGGAGGACGGGAGGCAAGACCAAGGCCTCTGTGCCCCCTCCAGCGTCCTCCCCCAGGGTGGTCCTGGCCACAGAGAGAGCTGGGGACATCCATGAGGGCCCCCCAACATAAGGCTGATGCCCAAGGCTAGGGGAAAAGTCTTGGGACTGTCTGGGGCAGGGGCAGGGCCTTGGGGTGGGCTGGGCTGGGCTGGGCTGAGCTGGGACATGACTGGACTGAGCTGGCATCTGACTGGACTGGCCTGGACTGGACTAGACTGGGCTGAACTGGGATGTGACTGGGCTGGGCTGGGTTGGACTAAGATATGACTGGGCTGGACTGGACTGGGCTAGACTGGGCTGAACTGGGTTATGACTGGGCTGGACCGGCCTGGACTGGCCTGGACTGGACTGGGCTGGGCTGAACTGGGATGTGACTGGGCTGGGCTGGGCTGGAATATGACTGGGTCAGACTAAGCTGGCCTGGGCTGGGGAGGGAAGCCTGGAATCAGGGAGCCTGTGGGTGAGCAGAGTAGGGAAGCACCCTGTGACCTCGTGATCAGCTGGTCAATCATGGCAGTTACTTGAGTAACGACGGTGTCCTCGACAAGACTGCACCCCTCATGAGAGCAGAGTCTGGTTCCCAGCTCAAACCATCTCCTCAGCAGGCAGCAGGGCCAGCGGCTGTGCTGGCGAGGCAGGTGCCCAAGCTGTCAGGATATCCCGATATGCTTGAGAAAGTACCTTACTTTGCCAGGAGTGAGGGCTGTCACCCAGGGGCCTCCTGGGCCGCTCTGCACCGTGAGAGCATCAAGCCAGTCTCTCGTGGGCATCGGGGCCTCTGTGGGACCTGGCCCTCCCTGAATCTCCCACGTCCCAGCACACCCAGAAAACGGTTGTGTCAGTAAGGCCCACATGGGTAGAGTGGGGAGGAGCCGACAGGTGGAGGCCCCACCTGGCCACTCCCGGCTGCAGGCCTCTCTCCTCTGTACCCACAGGCCCTGGGCTGGGCAGCCCTGCTCTGACCCACGGCATAAGACATGTCCAGAGACCCCCTGTCGGCCCCCCGGGCCTCAACTCCCCATCTCAGTCAGGGCCTGTGGGTCCAGAGCCCAGCAGACCCAGGCGTGAGGGATTCCCCTGTGACCGCGTGACCCCAGCACGCAGGGGAGGCCGCCAGCCGCCACTGCTGTATTTTTAGATGACCCCGTTTCTCCACCGTCCTTGGCTCCCATGACTGGTGAAGGCACACAGGGCAGCCCCGAGACCAAGGCCACGATATGACGGGGATGGGTCCTCAGGATCCTGTGGCCCTGTCACCAGACTGGTGGGCACTCAGGGTGCCTCCTCACCTCTCTGGGCACTCCCTTGACCACGAGAGTCTTCCCTGCCACCACAGACCCCAAGTTTTGAAAGCCTTTGTTGACCAATCTGCCTTTCTTCATAATAGCCACTTTTCCCCACTTGACAGACGAATGAGAGGCCACATGGGTATCTGTCCACAACCGCAGGGAAGCTAGTACCTGTGGGGCCCTCACAGGTCCCCTCCTGAGTCCCCCGCACAGGCAGCACTGTCCCCCTCTTGCAGAAGTGGGGAGCCACAGTCAGCCCCCACCCCAGTCAGCCTGACGCCCTCGCCCTGGAATGCTTCCTGCTGCCCATCCCGGTCCCCAGTCCCAGGAGGACTCAGCCTTCCTGACACAGAGTGACATGGGAAGTGTGGGCTCTCTGAGCGGACAGCCCGGAGGAGTCATCGCCTCTCTCCTTCCCCCACCGGCCCATCCCTCCCTCCTGATGCAGGCAGAGGCTAAAAATACCCTTTCGTCCCCACGTGGTCGCCCAGCCCAGCCCAGCCCAACCCAGCCCAGCAGGCCTGTATGCCCCTTGCCGGCTGGGCAGTCCTGTTCTCCGGCCTGCGTGCTCAGAACCGGGGTCCAGGGGCCGACAGAGAGGTAGGGTCTTGGGGGTTCTGGAGGGGAGCAGACAGGAGGGGGAGCTGGGGACCAGAGAAGGGACCAGCAGGGCAGGGTGGGCTGCAGTGGGACAGCCCAGCTGCACGGAGATGATAGCGCTGGGTGGTTTGGAGAAAGACCCCCAACCCTGGTTGAGCCGGGCTCCTCGAGGTGGTGGGGGGGCTCGTGGACCCGCCTTCCTTTGTGTCCTAGCTGGAGAGGCAGGCGGGGGAGGCTGGACCACACCCTCTGACTGCAGCCGGGCCACAGCGTCCAGTCCCCGGCCGGAGCTTGCTCAGGCCCTTCCCTTGCTGTCCTGCCCCTCAGCCCTCCTCAATCCCCACCTGGGCAGACGCTGGCTTGAGGCTCCAAGACCCTGCAGAAGCCCCGCCTCGTGCTGGGACTACAGGGAGGCAGGTGTCCGCAGACACGGCTAAGGCCCCTCAGGAAGGTGGCTGGGCGCTCCAGCCCGCTGGCCCCTGTCGCCGCAGCAGCTGGCCAAAGGGAACACAACAATGATGGGAATGCAAGGCCTGGGGGCGGCGGCCGACTGGCTAATCTCTGGTCCTCCCCTGGGAGGGCAGAGCCGCCTTTGCCCGGCCAGAGGGCCTCCCTGGGGAGCGGGTCAGGCAGGACGGATGCCAGCCAGGGCCCCTGTCCTGTCCTGTCCGGGCATGAGCCCAGGCAGGTCCTTGGGCCCCAACGGAGGCTCCCTGGGTACCTCACTGCTCTACAGGATGGAGACGGGCACCCACGGGGAAGGGGGCCTCAAGCTCCCGCCAGCGGTGCTCTCACAGTAACCCAGCAAGACCCTCCTGCCCCTTGGCCTCGGGAGTTCCCCGGTTCTCCTTATGGGGCTTTGTCACTTTGATGGCACTTATTTCACCCAGCTTCTTGTCCCCATGGGCACGCTGGCCCTTGTCCTACCCTCTGATGGCTCCGGAGGGCGCCCCCTGGTGGACGGGCCATTCCCTGACTGTGCAGCTTTTGGAAGCTGTGGGTCACGGGCGCGAAGGCCTCTGGCAGAACGTTTCTTTCTTGGAGTAAAACATCAGAAATGCGTAAATAAACATGCACATAATTAAATTAGCCCAGAAGAGGATCTGCTGAATCAGACAATGCAAAAACTGGGATGCGAAATCATCCTCCGGAAAGCCCCGTTGGGTTGTTTCTTTACCAACCTACACCCAGCGACGTGAAACCTGGGGGTTCAGGGCAAGGCCCCCGAGCCTGGCTCCCCCACTTCCTGGCTGTGTCATCTTGGACAAGTGACTTGAGCCTTTTGTGCCTCAGTTTCCTCACCTGTAAGAGGGACCCTCATGGCACCCACCTCACAGGGCTGTCGTGAGGGCTAAGTGACCAATTCGTGTGCCACACTCAGGACGTGGAGAGCACTGTGTTGGCGTGCTCATGCAGTCCCTTCGCCGCAAGCCTCTCAATCTGCAGATGAGGAAACTGGGACCAGAGAGGGGCGAGGCTCACCCAAGGTTGCCCCAGCAAGGTCTCGGCAGGCCGAGGCTCCATGTGATGCAGACAGTGAGGATGGGTGGGCAGCAAGCCTTTCAAATGCCCACAAAGCCCTCCCCACCAGTGTCGGCTCTGGGAGCAGAGGAAGCCACTTGGAGATTGGGGGCCACAGGGAGCCCCGTGTGTCAGGGGGTCTGTGCTGCGTAGCCCAGAGTTGGTGTGAAGTGGGTGCCATGAGGGTCCCTTTTACAGGTAGGGAAACTGAGGCACAAAAGGCTCAAGTCACTTGTCCAAGATGACACAGCTAGGAAGTGGGGGAGCCAGGCTCGGAGCCCAGGGCGGGGGTTCTCTTGCTGGCCCCGTCCTGCCCCAATGGCCTGGCTGTGTGTAGGTCTCCCACCCTCTGAACCTCGACCTCCTCACTGTGACTTGGAGGGAGCGCTGTGCCGTCCTCACGGGCTGTGGGGCTGCATCAGGGGAGATGTGCTTTGCCCAAGGTTGATGCTTAGCCAATGCTTGTCGAGGGGTGGAAAGGACTACGCACAGATGGTTGGATGGGTGGGTGACTGGGGGGATGAGACCATCCCCCTGACCCCGGCTGACTCTGCTCTCCTCTCTCCCTAGGATCCCAGGTGGGCACCAGGGCCCTTCTTCCTTGCGAGTGAGTGGGCTACAGGGCGCCCCTGCGACTGCACTGGTATCCATGGTGCGGAACGTGGATGACCTGGACTTCCACCTGCCCTCACATGCCCAGGACATGCTGGACGGCCTGCAGCGGCTGCGCTCGCAGCCCAAGCTGGCCGACGTCACGCTGCTGGTGGGGGACCAGGAGCTGCCCTGCCACCGCGGCCTCCTGGCACTGAGCAGCCCCTACTTCCACGCCATGTTTGCTGGCGACTTTGCTGAGAGCTTCTCGGCACGTGTGGAGCTGCGGGACGTGGAGCCCGCCATGGTGGGGCAGCTGGTGGACTTTGTGTACACGGGCCGGCTGACCGTCACGCAGGGCAACGTGGAGGCCCTGACCCGCACGGCCGCGCGTCTCCACTTCCCCGCTGTGCAGAAGGTCTGCGGCCGCTACCTGCAGCAGCAGCTGGACGCCACCAACTGCCTGGGCATCTGTGAGTTTGGGGAGCAGCAGGGGTTGCTGGGCGTGGCTGCCAAGGCCTGGGCCTTCCTGCGAGAGAACTTTGAGGCTGTAGCCCGGGAGGACGAGTTCCTGCAGCTGTCCCAAGACCGGCTGGCCACCTGTCTGGCAAGCGACCTGTTGCAGGTGCAGCCAGAGCAAAGCCGGCTGGAGGCCCTGCTGCGCTGGGTGCGCCATGACCCGCAAGCCCGGGCCACCCACCTGCCAGAGCTGCTCAGCCTGGTGCACCTGGACGCCGTGCCCAGGCCCTGCGTGCAGCAGCTGCTGGCCACAGAGCCGCTGATCCGGGAGTCAGAGGCATGTCAGGCGGCCCTGTCCCAGGGCCACAACGGGGTGAGTGAGGTGGGGAGCAGGGAGACCCCACCTGCATGGGGATGGAGGGTACAGAGTGGGCATCCCCACTGTGGCCCCACGCTTACAAGTCTACCTGCCTCGGGCCGGTTACCTGTGAGGGCATCGCCATTCACCCCCAAGTACAGACTGTACCCCTGTGTGTGCCAAGCCTTGTCCTGAAAGGAGCCCACAGCCTGGTGGGGACAAACCTGGAAACAGACCTAAAGCAGTGTGAGAAAGGGCAGCGCTGTGCTGGGGGCATCCTCGGAGGAGTGGTGGTCAGGGGGAGCTCTCTGGAGGCGGCGGCACCTCAGCTGGGCCTTAGAGGAGGGGAATAGGAGCTGGGCAGGAGGGCAAGCAATCCAGGAAGATGGCACGGTTGTGCAAGGGCGAGGAGCACGGACAGCATGGCAGCCGGCCATCACCTGACCCTCAGGAAGCTGCTCGAGAGTTTATGGGGTGCAATTTCCTATCTGTGCTGGCTGTGGGCCTGGCAGGCGGGGCAGGTCCTGATGAAGTGACAGCCCAGGGTGTCCCTGAAACAAGATGTTGATGAGTCTGTCTGCTGCTGGGCAGCCTGCTCAGGACCCTGCTCTGAAGACTCCTCGGGATCCGGGTCTGGGGACAAAGATGTGGCTCAGGCCAGGAGTGGGGTGTGTGGTGGCAGGATCCTAACCCCTGCACTGCCAGGCACTGCCAGGCACCATGGGGCTCCGCCGGGCTCCACCAGGCACAAGGGGCCAGCCTCATGCTGGAGCCGGCTGGAGGCCCCGCCTTGCTAGGTGTTGACCTTGTAATTGCTGGAGGCGGGCGGTCCAGGGTTCCATAGGAGGGGTCAGAGAGGCGGTAGGATGCGGCTCCGGGGAGCTCTGTGGGGTGGCTCCTTACCAACTAGGGAGGAACCATTCCAGCATCTGCTGCTGGGCCAGGGCCATCCTGGTGTGACCTGCTACGTGCTGGTCTGGGGGAGCTGGGCTCCACGAGGTGGGGCAGGACGCTTAAATGGGGAAGTGGGGACAGGGACTGGGGGTAGATTCCGAAGACAGGGGCAGGAACGCCTCCAAAAGCCATGAAGTGACTGCTGGTGGGGGAGCAGCTCTCATGTTCTGGACTCACATGGACCTGCTCCCAGTTCTGAGCACCTGCCGCCATCCCCAGCCCCACGTGTATGTGTGTGCGTGTGCATGTGCCCACGCGCATGTGTGCACGGGCACATGCACACACATGCACAAACACACAGGCATCCACACACCAAAGCTTGCCCCACCCCACACATGTGCATGGACACAGGGGCACACTTGTGGACCCACAGCCACCCCCATGCATCCAGGCCACCACCTGCCCCAGAAAATGCCCCTGAGGCCTGCCAGTGCCCGGGCCTCTCGCTCCGGGAGACAGCAGCCCTGCCCCTCTGATTCTAGCCCTCTTGGCCCGCAGGCGCTGCTGGCCCTCCCGCAGACACAGACGCTGGAGGAGGTGCTGGTGGTGGTGGGCGGGCGGGCGCTGGAGGAGGACGAGGAGGGCGCCGAGGAGCCGGCTCCCCACCCAGGGAACTTTGCCTTCTACAACACCAAGGCCAGTGAGTAGCCCCTCCCAGCGCCCAGGGCTCAGGCCCTGCACCCGACGTCAAAGGCTTGTGTCCATCTAGCGGGCAGAGCGAGTGAGGTGCACAGAGAGCAGTGGCCCCCTGAGTCCACAGTCCTGGGTGTGCCTGGGCCTCCCCGGGGGGCTGCAGGGGAGCCTGGGGGCCATGGCAGAGGGAGGGGATGCTGGGGGGGGGGGGCACTGTGGCCCACCTCTTTCCAGCCACAGCCCTGACTGTGGTCTTTTAGGTCCTGGGGTCCCAGATAAAGGACTCTGCTTCCCAGACTGCACTGGGGTGGGCAGGCGGGGGGCCACTGGCCTGAGTGAGGTGAGCAGCCTGGCCAGCTGCTTCTTCTTGGTGCCCTCTCCCCTGTGCACCCACTGGAACCATGGGCCCAAGAGGCGAACAGGCAGCTGGGCATGTAGGCAGCCTGGAGGGGTGAGAGCTCGGGGTCTGGATTGGCCCGAATGGGGTTCTAATTCCCACCCTTGAGTGGTCACCTCACCTCCCTGAGCCTCAGTTCCTTCATCTGTGAAACGGGCTCCTCACACAGTCGTAATGCAATGCCAACAGGCTCGGGGGGCCAGGCCTTCCATTTGGATGTGGCCTCTCCTTCGGGGTGGGGGGTGGCATTCCCTCTTGGGAAAGGAGGAAGAGAGGACGGGCAGCAGGGGCCGTGGAGGGGCCGTGCTGGCCCCGGGCAGCTCTTCAGAAAGCACGGATGAGGGCTGGCTGGTATCCTGGGGCCCCCAGGCAGGTTGCCACCGTCCCCATGGCGTCAGCGGCTGGTGGCTCCAGGAAGTCAGAGGCCAGCTGTCCCAGGTCAGGGCTGACGAGACGGGATTTGGGGCTGACGTCAGGGGATGAGCTCTGCTGGTTCCGCCTGGGAGCAGCTGTCCCTCGGACCCCGCGGGGAGTTGGGGGGGGTGGAACGCTGGCAGGCAAAGGCCTGGTGACCGCTGGGCAATCCCCACCCTGGGGTGACACAGACATGAGTCAGGGGGACGTGCAGTCCCTGCCCAGCGGGCAGGTGCCCAACAAGGCCAGGAGCTCCTTGTGTCCCGAAAACTGTCACAAACAGTAAACAGAGTCTCCCGGGGGGACATCCCCGAGGCCTGGGTCTCTCACAGCCTTCCACAAACACCCAAAACATGTCCATTTATAGGACTTACATTCCCACGTTTGTCTCATTTTGATTTTTTCAAAGCATTTTTTCATCTCGTGCCTCAGTTTACCTCACGTAGCTCCGTGAAGGCAGATCCAACATGTGCACATTGCTCTGTCCCTCACAATAGCCACAGTGGTCCTAACAGCCACCATCAGCTGAGCAGTTGCCGTGTGACAGACAGGTGTCATCTCACGCAGTCCCTCCCCGAGAGCTGGGAATTACCCCGTCCTACAGACGAGGAAACCGAGGCTGGGGTTTGCCCAAGGCCACACGGCTGGCCTGCAAGAGCTGGGATTCGGACCCACTCTGCCTCCTGCCAGGCCTGAATCTGATCCCCTACACGCCCCTGGCTGCACGAGAGCACAGAAGGTGCCGGGGATGAAGGAATGAATGAATGAGGAATGAATGAATGATGTTTGTATTATGACTCACTAGTGACCAGAGATCAGGCCCCTTAACCCATCAGCCCATCTGACTGGGGTCAGTGCGGTCAACTGCAGGGTCAGGGTGAGACCTGGCCTCTGGACTTCGGCCGCCTCTCTGCTCACCCTGGGTGTGGTCCTGTGTCCAGTCTGGGTTCTGGGCTCCAAAGGGCAGCATGGGGAGGTAGGGGCCACCAGGGACCAGGCCTGGCAGTGGCACACACAGCATCCAGGGCCGCCTCGGACCCCCACCTCCCCTGGGTGTCTCCCCCAACCACTGCACCCGGCTGAGTGCTCCCCCTTGTCCTTCCACTGGTGAAGGGACATCTGTGCAGCCACTGGGTGGAGGGGCGCTGAGGGGCGAGGGGAGGCCCCAGCAGCGAGCTCAGCCCCTCTAACCCCTGCCTCTCTCTCTTCCCGCCAGAGAGGTGGATGGCGCTCCCAGACTTCCCTGACTACCACAAGTGGGGCTTCTCCTTGGCAGCGCTGAACAACGCCGTCTATGTCACAGGTGGGCAGGTGGGGGCCCTGCAGAGCCGCCTCGGAGCCAAGCTCCCAGCGGCTTTGTCAGGGCAGCCGATCTGAACTCTGAACATAACTCCAGCGAGAACCAGCTCTCCCCCTTCACCCAACCGGACCCCCGACAGTTGAGTCAAGGCTCTTCCAGAACTTTCCATGATGTGAAAAATGAGGAAATTTAAACTCCCCGGGTCCACACAGGGGTGCAGGGAGCCATTCCCTGATCTGTCTGACGGGGACCCCCAGCATGGCCTTGCTCTGCTTTTGCAGCCCGGGCCTCCCCAGAACGAACTGTGCAATCGGCGGGGGGGGGGGGGGGGGGGGGATGGTGTCACTCTGCTCTTTCATATCTTAAAAGTTGGGGGTCCTTGTAAGATTTGGTTGGGGAAAAAGCTTCCATGGATGGAGGTTTGAAACCACTGATCTTGTCCCCTTTGTTTATGGGGCACAGAGGGACATGTCTAAGTTGTATGTACCAGCACGGTCCCACCCCAGCCAGTGTCTGGCAGCGTGGAGGCCTGGCAGGGGGAGAGGGGGCAGGCCTCACAGTGTCCGGCCCCCACTGGTCAGGAGATCCCAGCCTGGTGGGCGCCCGAGTGACAGCACTCCTCTGGCAGGTGGCTCTCGGGGCACCAAGACGGACACCTGGTCAACCACGCAGGCCTGGTGCTTCCCGCTGACGGAGGCAGCCTGGAAGCCCGTGGCCCCCATGCTGAAGGCCCGTACGAACCACGCCAGCGCGGCACTCAACGGGGAGATCTATGCCATTGGTGGTAAGGCGCCCCCCCATCCCCCTGGGCGCCTCCTGCTCATCCGAGCCCCCTCCCCTCCTCTCTGCAGCCTGGGAGCCCCTGCATCCCACAAACAAGCCTCCTGCCCCAACGCCCCCACCAGGGACCAGAGAACCCCCCATGCTTGCCTCAGGGATGACAGAGGTGCAGCTCCCCACTCCTGCCCTCAGGAGCTCGCTGTCTGGGGTAAATGAGCCCCCCCAAGGACTCCCAGTCAGGCTGTGCCACCTGCCATCTGGGCGTCCTGGGCTGAGGCTCAGCCACCAGCCTCAGCAGCCAGCTCCAGGGTGACTCTGATGTGCTCCGGGGACCCAGAAAACAGGGCCATGAGTCAGTCGCCAAAGGGGGACCCATGAGGAGCTGGGGCCTCGAGCTGACCGTGGAGAGAACCACTCCCGTCCCAGACCCTTGGGCTTGGCCCTCAGCTCCAGGTCACCTCCTCAGTGAAGTCTCTGGGATAAGGGGACCCACAGTGGGTCCCTCTGCTGTCACCTTTGTCCCTACCATGCACCCAGCCTGAGCACAGGGGTCCACCCTATCCCCCTCACACCCAGGGCTACGGCGAGAAGTGACCCCAGGGATGCTCACGGTTAGATGAATATTGAAAAACGAAATGCGTGTGGCTGAGCAGATTCCCACAACCTGTGTAGGTGACGGACTGGCCCTGAGGCCACTTCTAAATGTCCCCACCTGCCCTGGGCAGCCCCTTTTCTCTCAATGGCTGCATGTCATCCCCCCCACCCCCGCCAAGAGCAGGCACAGCTCCTGAGCCCAGGACAACTTGGGGCCCCAGGCTCTCAGAGGCTGAGGGGGGCCCCCAGGGAGAGCAGGAGTGCCCACCCTCCCATGGGCAGGTCCGCATCAACATCACATCCCGGCTCTCGGGGGCTGGGGTGGGGGTTGCCTACAGCTCCAGGGTCTTACCTCTTACAGCTACCCAGGACTGAGCTCCCCCACCCCAGGGAAGGACACCCACCATGTGGGAGGCCCGGAAGTGGCGGCCTCCGGGGGCCCCCACGGCACCTTTCCAACCCGGCCTGGGCTCTGAGGGTTGAGAGTGGCAGGGCTTCACTGTGAGGTCTCCTCGAGCATTCTGGAGTCAGGTACTCCTGAGTGCCCACTCCTTGGCAGTGTGGCCCTCGCTCTCGGAGTCTCAGTTTCCCTCTCTGTGAAATGGTGGTAACTCACCCATCTCGCACGGCTGGGCCCTCTTTCACCTCCCTTCCCTCCTGGGACACCCAGAGTGGCCCCTGCGGCCTCTACAGATCCTCTGACCCTGCGTGTCTGGGAACCATCCTTATCCCCACCCCCCTGCATCCCTGACCCTCCCACCTCCGCAGGTACCACTCTGGACGTGGTGGAGGTGGAGAGCTACGACCCCTACACGGACACCTGGACGCCCGTGAGCCCAGCCCTCAAGTATGTCAGCAATTTCTCAGCAGCCGGCTGCCAGGGCCGGCTCTACCTGGTGGGCTCCAGCGCCTGCAAGTACAACGCGCTCGCCCTCCAGTGCTACAGTCCCGTCACAGGTGGGGGCTGGGGCCGGGGGCGGGGGCAGGGGCAGGCGGCCCCGGGCCTCTTACAAAGGTCAGACGTGGATGGGACAGTGGGGGAAGAGGGCCGAGGAAGCAGGGAAGCAAGGGGGTCGCCAGCACAGGGCCACAGCCCCATCCCAGCCTAGAGGTGCCGGGGCTGGGGGATGGTGGCAGGGTGCCCATGGCCAGGGGATGGCGAAGCCCAGGCCCGGGTCCTAAAAGTTCTCTGGCTGGGGCATCCACCTGGAACTGGCCTCATGAGCCAGGAGCCGTGGCCCAGACCCCCAAGGCCAGGTGGGTGCTAACTGGGACTCTGGGTGCTGTAGCAGGGTTTGGCCCCAGCTGGGCTCTCTTGGGCTCAGTGGCCCTCCCACCCCATCTCTGACCCTCCATCCCATCCTCCGCACGGTGGAGATGACAATAGGACCCATTTTGCAGGGTGGGTGTGAGGATTCCACAGGAGATGGACTGGACCCAGGGTCAAGAACCCAGGGGCGACGAGTCAGGGTGGGGCGGGTTGGGTGGCAGCCAGGCCAAGGGCTCTGAGTGCCCTAAAGTCCTGCTGAGGACCTGGGGACGAGGTTCCAAGGGCGCCCTGCCCGCACCAGCCTGCCCACCCAGCCCAAGGGGAGTGAGGCTGGTGAGGCTCGGGCAGTGGGCAGCCTGTGGTGCCCCCACAACCCCCCCAATCCCACCAGGCCCTCACTCCTGAGCCTCAGAGAGGGGCCTTCCCCTGGGGCCCCACCTGGTCCCCCCGGTGACAGTGGGCCTGTGCTATGTCCCCGCAGATACATGGAGCGTCATCGCCTCCCCCTTCCTCCCCAAGTACCTGTCCTCGCCGCGCTGTGCTGCCCTGCAGGGGGCGCTCTACTTGGTCGGAGACAACACCAAGAAGGTCTATGTGTACGACCCAGGGGCCAACCTGTGGCAGAAGGTGGGCCTCAGCCTCCCTCCCAGTGCCACCCGCCCCCCAGGACTCCTGACTCTGCAGAGAGCAGGCTGCGGACAGGGGATGTGGGGCTGTCACTACATGGGGCGGGCAGCGAAGGGAGAGATGAGAGCCAACGACCACGGGCTGCTGGTCACCTTGGTGCTCTGTCCCCAGCATAAGGCCACCTGTCCTCCTTCTCAGGGAGCAAAATTGGGCTCACGGGGGCTGCTTCAGGGACAGCTAGACTAAGCAAGAGCACTTCCTTCCTGGTACTGGCCAGGCCTGAGAGGGAGTGAGTCTCCTGTCCCTGGGGGTGATCAAGCCAGGGAGGGGACTCCTGAGCTGTGGGTGAGGTGGGAGCAGCCAGCTCCTTGGCGTCCCATTTCCCCCAGTGCAGCCGCTTCTCCCCTCCTCCCCCACCATCAGACCCGGGGGACAGGACAAGAGGTGGGCATCTCAAGACCTGTCCTCGGGGCCACAGGTCCTTTCCCCACCTTCCTTCCAGAGAAGGAGGAGGGACAGTGCCTGGAGCCCATGGTGGCCTCTATACTAGCTGGACATCCTAGGCCTTGAGGGTCTCAGTCCCCGGAGGCCCCAGGAGGTGGCACTGCTTCCAGAGCCACCCCAGGAAGGCCACGCTGGGCAGCCAGGCAACATGAGGGCCTCTGCGGTCCGGCTGACTGCAGCTGTCCCCTGGCGTCAGTGCTCAGCTGACCGGAGGCCCCCGTCACAGAGTCGGAACAGGTGCAGGGCGGGCCCTGGCAGGCTGGCGCTTTCTTCCTGGGCCCTGTCAGCTGGGCCTCGGCCTGGCCTCTCCCAGCCTATGCCACTGTTCTGGGCTGGGGTCCCAGCCGTGTGGGGCTCCCCTTTGTCCTCTCCAGGCCTGGGTGCTTCCAGAAGTGCCCACATCTCTCTCTGGCCTCTGGAAAGCTGCTGGCCCTCACCCCACAGTCCCTCTCCAGGGCACTCCTGAGGCCACGGGCCGAGGCAGGGGCTGCAGGGGCAGAGCGAGGGGTCCCACGGGGCGAGGGGTCACATGTGCATCTGTCAGGGCTGTGGCCACATCTGTCCCATCCAAGAGAGCAGCTGAGTCAGAGGCCCAGCCCAGTCCTCATCCTGGGAGGCAGCTCCAGCCTCCACATCCCCCACCCCCGCTGAGTCCCCAACTTCACCCTGGGAGATGTGGGTTGGAGGGGAGCAGTGGGGTCTCCCCACTAAAGGGAGAGTCTGTGGGGTCCTGGAGGGGGAGGTGGGGGGAGTTACAGGTCCCCAGGTAGCAGGTGTGCTGGTGCCCTGGACAGGATGGCGGGTGAGTACTGGCTGTCCTCTCTGCCTGTCCCCTGCCCCGCCACCCAAGGGCACCCCTGGCCACCCCCTCCAGCAGCCCACTGGGCACTGACCGCTGACCATCCACAGGTGCAGTCCCTGCACAGCCTGCATGAGAACGGTGCGCTGGTGCCGCTGGGCGACGCGCTCTACGTGACCGGCGGCCGCTGGCAGGGCATGGACGGCGACTACCACGTGGAGATGGAGGCTTACGACCGCGGGCGCGACGCCTGGGTCCGCCACGGCGCCCTGCCCCGCCTCTGGCTCTACCACGGGGCCTCCAGCATCTTCCTGGACATCTCCAAATGGACGCAGCCCTTCAGCCCCGCCCAGGAGCACTGAGCGGCTCCTCGTCATACCTGGGGGGGCCAGCAGAGCCCCCACCCCTGTGGGATGGCCCCCCTCTTATTTTTGCTTGTTTGTTCACTAAGTGCCACCGTCCCCTCCAGGGCTTGGGCTGGGCTCGGGCCACCAGGGACGTCAGAGGACACAGCCTTGCTCTCCGCAGCCACCACCCCAAACTCCTAGCTGACCCATGGCAAGGGCTGGGCCTCAGGATGCCTGTATAGAGGGGAGACCTCAGAAGAAGGAACTGAGGGCTCCGAGGAAGCATTGTGAAAACTCTCGGACTCTCTGAATGTTGGCCCTTCCGGGCTGTGTCCCACTGGTGGTTTTTGCAGGAGTTGCACAAATGAAGGGTGACACGGATTGGCCCGGGAAGCTGAAGCTGTTGGAGAGGGTGGGCACAGAGCAAAGGGCCCTGGGGTGGGGTCAGCACCAGGCCTTCATGGGCCTGCTTCTGCCTGGCCCACAGCTGTGTGACCATAGTCAGCAGCTGCCCCTCTCTGGGCCTCAGGCACGTGGGGCCGGCTCCGGTGGGCTGTCATCTCTCCCTGCTCCCAGCCTTGCATGCTGGCACCTTGTTTCCAAAGCTTGCTCCTGGGGACCCAGGAGGCCCAGCCCTTTCTGTGCCACATCTCCCAGGAGGACAGCACCGAGGGAGGCACTGGAAGGAAGGATGTGGGGTGTGGGGGCCAGGAGAGAGGGCTTTTCTGCCTGCCAGGGGTGTGCGCCTTGGGGGGGAGGGCCAGCAAAGTCTTCCCAGGGAGGTGAGCAGGAAGGGGTGCTCCCTGGCCAGGATTCCCCCTGTTTATAGGGGCGGTTCCCTTCAAAACCAAGGCTCTTCCTCAGAGTGGAGGTCCCCAGTGGGGCTGGGGGTCCTGCAGGGATTTCCAGGAATGCCTCTTGGGTGCGTTGGTGGCTGACTCCCAGATGACTTCCTGAGCGAGGCTGGCATCCAATGGGCTCCTCCTGCAGCACGTGGTGTGACTCAGGGTGGCTCAGGGCTCTCCCAGAGCCCCCAGGGCAGCCGGAGGCCCCTCACAGAGCTAGCTCAGCCTCCCTGCCCCTTCTCCCTCCTCCTGAACAAGGCGCAATTTGTGACCAAGGGGACAACAAAGGACTCCCACTGGGCGCTCGGTGGCCTCCCCCTTTGTCACAGGCTCCATCGGGGGACACAGGGCTGCAAGTCGGGAGTTCCAGGCCCAGCCCTGGCACTGACCAGCAGAGGCCTTGGGTAGCTCCAGTCTCCCTCTGGACCTGGGGTTCCTCTCCAGGGTCAGCCCACAGGCCCTCCGTGAATCCATCAGGGACCAGAGAGGCCTCTGACATCCCTGGTTCTGAGGAAGGAATCCCCAGGTCCCTCCAGCTTCCAAAGATGTAGATCCTCCGGGCTCCCAGACCTGACTCCTCACGCCCGGATCTCCTGGTGGGGAATGGAGTTGGCCCCGCAGGGCCCAGAGGGAGCAGGGCCTTCTGAGTGTCTGCTCCCAAGGCAGCAGGAGTCCCGGACCTGAGGACACCTAGCCAGCTGGTGGAGTGGGTAAAAATGAGGATGAAGGTTTCTGGGATCCTTGAATCTTTCCGTAAGAAAATCTTCTGAAATGTTTTCTAGACGATTCTTGAAGTTACTCAGCTAAGTGCTGTTTCAAAATAAAGACTCAATATGTCAAAATGGACTTATTTTTTTCACAGTTGGGCAGTTGACAAGGTGGTGTCCTGGAACAAGGCTTGCTTTCTGCTCCTGTGCGCCATCATGGCAATGGGAGGCAGTTCCTGGGGTGGGGGAGCACATCCCACTCCAGGGCCTGGGCCTCCCCTTTGGGGTACCAAATTGCCCCTAGTCTGATCAGCTGGACTGCGCCTATTCAGGGCGCTGGATTAGGGCAATTGCATCCTTTAGGGCCCCAGGAGGAAACAGATGGCCCCACAAATTGGGTTATAGGGGACAATTAAATGAAGGGTGCTTTCCAAGGTGTGGGCCGGCTGACAGGAACTCAGCAAGGACTCAAGGGGCCCCCAGGGCTGGCAACAGCTGGCAACCTTCACCATCCCTCTGCCTCCAGGGGCAAAGGAAGGAGCAGACGCAGACTCCAGGAGGAGAGCCGGAGGGAGAGGGCTGCCAAGGAGCCGGGGTCTTTGCTGATGGAATGCAGCCCCTGACACCGCCACCTGCAGCCCAGTGGGGAGAAGTGACGGAATAGATACCCCCACCTCCCTCTCTTTCCTGCCCCGTAGTCTCTCACTAGTGCCTCCCACTGGCCAAACCCAACCAGAATCAGAAGGAAGACAGGCCATTGACACAGTTCATGGCGGCCAGCCCGCAGGGACAGGTAGCAGGTGGAGAAGGTAGACAGGGACCAGGATGGGCAAACGGAAGATGTCTAGCACGCACATCAAACGTTCAAGAGATTCTCATGTAAGACAGACATTAATGGACTAATTCACACAAGGAACAGATGGAGCAGCCGAAGGCAGCGTCTTGCCTCATCAAAGTCCGCAGGAAAACAAGGACTCATTAGAAGCTTTGGGGCTAGTCTGGCTTCTAGAAAGGGCAGTGGAGACCTTGGAACATGTGCAAAAGCCCACCACACTCTCAGACCCAGGGGGGGGCCAACCACCTCCCCAGCCCCAGAGTATTCACATCTGCCAGGTGGGTGTGTGTTGTCTTTCCCACAATGTTGGGTAAACTGAGACACTGCGCCTGCCCCAGCAGACCTCAGCCCTCAGGGACCACACAGTGTCCTCAGGAGCCAGGCCCAGCACAACCAGCTGGGGCTCAGCTCCTTTTCGTTCCCAGGTGAGCCAGGGTCCAGGGATGTTTCTAGCCACTTCCATCAGACTTGGGTTTTCCAGTACCTCCCAGACAAGACCCTTTTATTATTGGGTATCTTCCTTGTACCGGGCAGGGACAGTGATGTCTGGAATAGAGCAGTTGACACTCTCATGTAAATGTGTGTCATTAAATGGACTGTTCAAATGACAGTTCACCGTTGTCACTTTAGACCACTGCTCCAGTTGGTTGGTTGACCAGTTGGCCCAGTGGAAAGTCTGCGTATTGACCTGGAGCCTGTCCGT
This sequence comes from Equus quagga, assembly GCF_021613505.1. Lineage (NCBI taxonomy): Eukaryota > Metazoa > Chordata > Mammalia > Perissodactyla > Equidae > Equus > Equus quagga. Next base: position 35,068,628 of record NC_060283.1, on the reverse strand, counting down.
GACTTAAGAAGGAGGTGGTCACAGCCACATGCAATGGAAGGATGTCGACTCCTGCAGGGTCGTCTCATTCACCTTTGCTCCCCAGCACCCCCAGCACAGTGCTGTCACTCAGCCTGAAGTGTGGCTGCCGTTGCCGTGTGTCTGTGATTCTCCTGAGGCCCCAGCACCAGGCACACAGGAGGCCAGCCAGGCATGCAGCTGATTAACTGAAGAACGAAGTGGACTGAGACGAGAACCTTCACAGAGGAAGCAATTCCCTGTTTGCCGTGAATATCCCTGGAGCCGACATGATTTCCTCAAGCTGTGGGGGCTGGACCCCAGAGAAGCTTTCATTTGGTGGCTCAAGGACCTTGAGCCAGTCCCAAAATCTGAGCCTCAGTTTCCTCATCTGTGTTATGGGGACAATCACGTGATCTGAGAACTAGGTGATGTCATGTGCTGGGGAGGCTCCGGTAAACAGCGAAGGTCGCCTTCCTTGTGCATCGGGAGGCCACACAGCAAGTCGACTTCAGGCTCCCATTGTGTTCTGGGGCAAAGGGAGCTTTTATTCCCATGACTTCATCACAAAGGTCCTTCCTTTGGAGGAAGAGAGAAGAGTGGGAACAGCTTGACTGCATCAGGCTGCTGGGAAGCCAGCGCGGAGGCCGTGACATGAGGGCCCAAGAATGAAGATTAGATTTCAGCCAGGCGTGAAGGCGTGTGGGGGAGGCCACCTCGAGCCCTGCCTGGGTCCCCTTCTGTGGATGCTCACTCAGTACCCTATCCAGGGGTGGATCAACTTGCCTCCAGATGCTGCCTCTGCTTCTGAACCTGTGGGCTGCTGCTACAGGCAGCAGGGGCCTCGGCGCCATCAGAAGACCATTTCTGGTGGTCCCTGATCCATGCGTTTCTTTGCTAAGCTCAGCCTTCCCCTGCGTGGAGGCCGTTTTTGAAATGTGACCCCAGAAGCACGCAGGGAGCCCACCTGAAGGCCCCAGCCCTTTGTGCCCTCCTGCCCCGGGTCCAGCTGAGTCACAACCTTGGGATCGTGTTACAGGACGCAGCACCAGCACCAGAACCGATTTGATTTGGGCCCTCTGGCAGGGCCTATGACATCACTAGGATTGTTCACTGTTTGGGAAAATAACTGTTTTTCACATGGCAACAGCTCCTGTCCTCAACGCTGGCCTCCTGCGGGCTGGGGCCCCCCACTGTGAGGTGGAAATGATGTCACATGAACACAAGATCACATTCCCCAGATCGGGTCCTTCCATCCCCACATGTCACCCGCATTACCAAAGGTGACAGAGCGTGAGCGTCACCTTCCCAGGGTGCAGGTTGGCCCAAGTGGCACTTGACCTGAGAGCAGCAAGCCCTCTGGCCCCTGTGGACAGAATCCGGGCCAGCAACCCAGACACGGGGCCCCAAGCAGCCTGGCCTCCGGGCCGGGGGTGAGCACCATCGGCCGCCTTCCTCCTGGCCGTGGCCTTGCCTGTTCCCACGTCCCTTATGAGTGGGATCCCAGAAGAGGGCTCAGGGACAACAGCTGCTATTATGCCCACTTAACAGAGGAAGGCTGCATGCCAAATGGCCCTAGATGTGCCACCTCCAAAGCCCCATGTGACCTTTGCTCCAGGGGGTCGTGCAATGGCCAGGTTTGCTGAGCAGACCCACTGCCGGGATGTCCTGGGCTCTGACCATGCTCTGCCGTGACCCCCACAGCCTGGAGCCTCTGTCTTCACATTGGTCCGGGGGTACCTCCCTGTGACGTGGTGCTGATGGCCTGGGCAGGGACCCTCGCCACTCAGGTGGCCTGGAAGGCAAGCAGGCCACACTCACCACAAATCCAGCTCATCCTGGAGCAGGCACCTGTGCCTTATTGCCAGCTCTCAGGCAAGGAAACTGACACTCCAAGATGCTCTGGGACAGGTTGGCCACCATGAGGTCCCCAAGCCAAGCTCCTTTCTTCCCACTTCGTTGGGCTGCCCCCAGGGCATTCCACCTCCTAAAGCGGGGGAGGTTCTGTGGACAAGCCCCCTGATTCAAGAGTGGCCAGATACAGGCGTTCCCCTGGGATTCCCTGCCAGCCAGACCCCCGGAGGAAATCCCACCCCCACGGGATGCCCACTGGTCTGAGAGAGACACAGGGCCACATCCTCTTCAATAACCTTCAAGCTCATCCTGCAGCTCATATTTCACGCCATCTAGAATAGGAAGGACCTTAATGGATGAAACGTGCGGCTGTGAAGATGTCATCCTGCCCAGTGGGCAAGAGGGTCTGACTTCAGCCCCAAGCCCAGGCTGTGTGTCCCTGGGCGAGCCACCCACCTCTCTGGGCTAATCAGTGGGGCCTGCGAGAAGTGAATGAAGGGCTGGATGTGGACGTGCTTTTTCAGAAACACCAAGGGACCGTTCACAGAGCTGCGACTCCTGGGGACAGGAGGCCCTCTCTGCCAGTGGATCTTAGGTTTCAGCAGAGAATACCCTACGCTTGGTGTCCTATGATCGCGGATGCAGTCTCCTTGAGTAAATGAAACAGAACAAACTTACAACACTTAACCCTGAAGCACATGCCCAGCACATACAAACAGGTCATGAAAACGTTCCAACGTGAGGCTTCCTAACAGACCTTCCTTATGGGCCCAGAAATAAGAAGCCACCCGAAAAATCCTTAACTCTTTTCCGGCTTCCCAATAACGCCCTCCACGCATCTGGAAGCAAATCTCCTTACTCATAACAAAACTGCTGAACGTTTGCAGAGGAAATAAGTTCATATATTTAGTTGAGTACATCTTACATAAGCCGGTATTCCACAAATGTCTTCTTGGAGATCTGCAATTTCTGTAGGGATTTCTCTTTTTTCATTCCATGGATAAATCTTTTTAAAAAATTGTTAAAAAGATGAGGACAGAACTTCTCTTTTGCAATCCTAATTTGCTTCTGAAAGACATCCTCATAGAGTAAGTCTTTGGGACACACTGACCCGTGGGGGGAACACATTCTATGGTGGGCGGGGTATTTTTTCTTTAAACATCCTCCCCCACCCCCAAAAAACTCTACCACCATCCCCACATCCTACAGGAAAAGAGGCCAAGTCACGGGGAACAATTAATACCAGGCTTTTTCTAAAATATGGAGTATTTCCCGTCCCCTGGAAACCGTGCCTGAGCGGTGGGGACTATAGGTGGTCCATGTGAGCTCCCCTCTGAGGACTACCCTCGTCCCCTCCCCCAGGCCAGACTCCTCCTGGCTTCCAGTTCCTGGTGCCACATCCTGAAATAGGACCGGGTAAGGCCTCCTCTCTTCTCAGAAGAGGTCAAAATCATCCCTTGGTGTGGGTGTAGGCCCTTTGGAAGGCGCATTCCTCAGCAGCGCCTTCTCCCACTGTTGAATAAAATGCACTGTGCACCCACCAGGTGCAGGCCCCCAAGGGCGGGGCACAGAGCCGGAGGGCTGTCGCAGGCCATCACCTTGCAGTGGCTGAGACAGACAGGCAACGGGCAGGGAATAGAACAAGGTGGCCCAGGGAAGGGGTGAGGAGGCTGGCTCTTCCCAGGGAGGAGCCTGGAGCTCAGGCCTGCAGGATCTGGTCCACCTGTCCCAGTGGGGTGCCCTGCGCTGACGTGGGTGGGCAGCAGGCAGCCTTGTCCCTGGTTGGGTCGGCTAGGTCCAGATGGAGCTCAGTCCTCCCAGTCCCCTCCTCGGTGCGCCGGCATCAGTGCAGGGTGCTGCCCCGGGTTGTAGATTCACCCGTGCACCCTTCCCGCCCCAGGCGCCCGCAGGTGTGCCGGGGTGGGGAAGAGCGGCTCATCCTTGAGCTCAGGGCGCCCCAGCCATGAGGACAAGGGTGCCCTAGAGGGGAGGGGCCCTCGCCTGGGAAGGGGGCGACAAGGAGGGACTCAGAGTGTCTTCCTGGTCCGCAGTACTCAACATACGTCGGCAAGGCCAGGACAATGGGGAGGCAGGAGGCGTCTCAAGGTGCCCGCAGAGAAGGCGAGGGACAGAGAAGGAAGAAGAGATGCCCCCGGGCCCAGGAGAAGGGGTGTCCCGGCTCCCCGCGAAGCAGAAGCGCTGGACAGCGCGCAGGGAGGGACCAGGAGCCAGGAGATGGAGCGGAAAAGTGATCGACAGGAGGGGGCGCTCCCGCCACCGCGAGCGAGTGCTCCCCGCGCCCCCTGCCTCCCCGGTAGTCCCCTCCTCGCACCCCCTTCCCTACCCTGTGCCCCGCACCTCAACCCCTCGCTGCAGCGCCCCCCGCCCTCCCTGGCACCACCCCCGCCACTGCCGCAGCGCCCCCTGCCCTTCTCCGCACCCCCCGCCGCAGCGCCCCTGCCCTTCCCAGCGCCCCGCGCTGCAGCGCGCGCCGGAGCCGGGAGGGGGCGCCGGGCGCGGCGGGGGATTCGAGCGCGTTATAAGCGCGGAGCCCCAGCGCGGTTCCGAGACGCCGCGCTCGCAGCCCAGAGGGACCCGCCGCCCGCATGGCCCCCGCCCGCCGCCCCGCCGGAGCCCGCCTGCTGCTCGTCTACGCGGGCCTACTGGCCGCCACCGCCGCTGGCCTCGGCTCCCCGGAGCCCGGCGCGCCCGCGGGGAGCCGCGCCCGCGAGGAGCCGCCGCCCGGGAACGAGCTGCCCGCGGGCCCCGGGGAGAGCCGCGCGGGGCCGGCCGCCCGCCCGCCGGTAAGACGCCGCGCCCGCCTGACCGCGCCCCGGGGACCCCCGGGCTCTGCTCCCGCCGGAGCCCGCCCGTCCCCGAGGCCCAGGGCGCACCGGGCGCGCGGCAAGCGCGGCGCCGCGGACAGGGACCTACGCTGACTTGGCGTCCTTTCTAAAGTGGGGCTAAAACCGCTTTGCTCTCGGGGCTCCAGGGACACCCGGGAGGTCTGCACGCCGCCGCCTGCACCGCCGGGCGCTGTAAAGGCCAGCCTTGACCTTGGCTTTTGGTGGTTTTCTTTGGCATCGAAGCAAAATTCTACCGGGCCAGGGGAAAATGCCTTTTCTTTGGGGACAGAAGGAAGTTGGGGAATATGTAAAATGTAAATAACTTGATTCTCGTGAAATTGGGAAGGAGGTATTTGTAAAAGTGTGAGCAAATTACTGACCTCTCCCCCCCAATCTACTTGGGGCAAATCCCTCTGAAAAACAAAAAAATGCCTCCTTGCCGGTCTGGGGGAAGGAAGTGGAGGGGCGATGCAGGACCCCTCAAGGCCGTGTGACTTCAGGTGTGGAGGGGCGATCTTTAGCTCTGCCCGGCTCCTTCCTTCCCAGGATGGTGCAGAGGGTGGTAAGGTTGGGGGGGCTGGGGACTGCGGGGCTCCGGAGTCCTCAGTGTGGGCGGGGCCTTTCAGACTGGGTGGGTGGTTGGGTTTCTTTTACTCTGAAGATGCCCAAGGGCAGAGGGTCGCTGGGGCCTCAGGACCCGGCCTCTGCTCTCAGCATCTCACTTGGAACCAGGATGGCCAAGGACGCCTTCATAAGGTGGGCGGAGGTGGCAGCCAGCCCTGCGGGCTCCCTGGGAGGAGCCTCCCCAAAGTCCTCTGTCCCCACCACCCTCAGCCACTTCCCATGGACTGAAGGCAAACTCCCCCCAAACAGTGGGCCACCATCCCTGGGGGGCAGGTACGGCTGTCAGATGTCCAGTACAGTCTCCAGGAAGCAGGAGCCTCCAGGCGGGGTTCTGGCTGTGGACCCTCTTTGGGGTTCAAGGTGGCACCAGAGGCTCTGGCTCCTTTCTGAGACTCCCTCGAGGCTGGAGACCTCCGTGAGCCAGGGTGACTGCCTGCCACCCACCCACACTGCCACAGGCCCGTTTCCATGGGCTCCAGACCATGTGGTTCCTCTTGTTTCTGCTCCCCCAGACCAAACTGGGGTCTGAGTGCATCCAGAGGCTGCTGGTCCAGCTGAGGGGGCAGCCAGCTCGGCATGCCCACCCGGCCCGTGTGGAGTCCTGACGTGGGTTTCCACCAAGGGCGGCATGAGCCTGTGAGGTGGGGTCACAGGTGTCCGTGGAGAGCAGCTGGCGGGGCAGCACCTCGCGGGGCCCACCACCCAGCTAGGCATGGGGAAGCCCCGGGCACTCTGAGGCCCTTCTCTGTCCACCTCAGGTTCCTCTGACCAAGAAGTCCCCATCTGCCCCCCACAGCACACTGACTCCCAAAGGAAGGCCCCGGGTGTCTGCAGAGTGGCCCAGAGACCACTGGGTCTGTCTCTGATGACAGCCTAGCCAGCACCAGAACCCCAGGGTCCCCCCATCAGCCACCAGACTTGGCGCCCATGACCTCATCTAAGGACTCTTGAGCCAGTTTCCTTGCCAGCTGGCATCCTTGCCTGGAGCCCAGACTGTCCCAGGCCCTCTGCCCAAAGGGCTGAAGGCCTCTCCCTGGAAGGACCCTCCTGGAACTTTCCTCATTGTCAGGACTGGTCAGAATGCAGCATGCCGGGGAATGGATACTTCTGGAAGAGTCACTGTCCTTGCAAGGGTCGAGCATCTTGGAAGGCCTGAGGAAGATGAGTGGCTCACGCTCCATGCAGGGGCCTTGACATCTCAGTGCTGGCCCACTCAGTCCCCCTAACCACCCTGGACTTTAAGCCAGGCAGCCCTGAGGGCTGATGTTGGCCTCCCTGGAACTTCGGACCGTAGGGGTTGGACAAGGGGGCCCACTGGTAGCTGGGGTCCCCATATTCACAGTTACCTCCTGAGCACCTGGGGGTGCCAGTGGTCCCATCCCCCTGGTGACTCTCCCAGGAAGCTGTGATCACTGCAGCTCCTACGGAGGAGGCTGGGAGAGGCCTGGTGGCCCAGCAGTGCCAGGCTTCCCGCCCGCTATGGAGCTCTGCAACCCATCTTCCTCCACCCACGTCTGGGGTCCTCTTCTCCTGTTCCCCAGGGATCATCCTCCATGTGCTAAGAGGAAGGGGTCGGGGGCCAGGGGCTGTGCTGTCTTTGAGGGCACCACTGTTGACAAGGACGGGGCCCGAGGGTGCTGAAGGCCAGTTCTACATGGTCACATGCTGTGTGTTTGGTGGGTGTCAACTAAGGGAGGCGAACCAGCCTGAGGGCCACCTGTATTCCAGGAGCCCAGCACCGAGCGAGCGCGCAGCATCGACCCCCATGATGCCTGGATGCTCTTCGTCAGGCAGAGTGACAAGGGTGTCAACAGCAAGAGTGTGAGCAGAGGCAAGGCCAAGAAGCTGAAGGTGAGCAGGAAAGCGGCAGCCAGTGTGTGTGTGTGTGTGTGTGTGTGTGTGTGTGTGTGTGTGTGTCCCAGGGGAGGGGTGGGAGGGGGGGCCTCCACCTGCGAGTCTTCCATGAACCCCTAGCCCACCGCCATCACCCCCTGCACCCCTCGCCAGCCCCCACTGCACACCCTGAGCGTTTCCAACAAACACAGCCCCTCCCCCTCAGCCTGGGGCCAGAGAGCACAGAACGTGCCAAGCTGGGGCCCAGGTGACCCTGAGTTTGGGGCCTGATCTGACCACTTACCCTGCACCCCTTGAATGCCAGGCAGCCTGATGGGCTACCCCCTTCCTCTTCCCTCTGCACCTGGTGAGGGAGGCCTGGGCTAGCCTGGGAGGGCAGTCAGGGACCAAGCTGGAGGGGCCTGCAGGCGGGTGGGAGTGACACACAGTCTGGTTCCCAGTGGGTGGGGGGCACGGGGATCCTGGCAGTGCTGGTTCCCCTTCTCATTCAGCCTCGGACCTGGCGCCTGGTTCCGACGTCTGACTCTTGCCTTGAGCCCCAAAGAGGGCCATGTCCCCTGGGGTGGGGAGCTCTGGGGCAGAGGTGTACTGCCCATACTGGGTTTAGGTTTCTCCATCCACCCAGAGGACCAACCTCACGCTGCCCCAGATCTGCCCCAACGATGCAGTGCCAGGTTCTGAGCCTGAGGCAGGTGGGCGGCTGGGCTGTCCCCACGGCCTGGCCTGGCCCATCACCCTTGCCCCTCTGAGCCACCTGGCCCTGCCCCAAACTGAACTGGGGGGTTCGCCATGCTCCTCCCTGCAGGGACTTCCTTGCTCCCGTGTTGGGTCCCAGCCCTGCCCAGGGTGGGCTCCTTGAAGTCCCAGGCCCTGCTGCTGGGCCAGGCACAGTGGGGACTCACTGATGTTTGGCCGACTGGTGCAGTAACAGACCCTGAGACGAGAAAGTGGCCTGGAGTGTCCTTCCCACCTCCTTTCCCTCCTTTCCCCCTCTGCCTCCCCACTGGCTACCCTGCCCTCCCTCAGCCCAGCCCTGGGGGCCACCCCACCCCACCCCTGGCCAGCCACCAGCCCCTGCCTCCAGCACAATCCAGTCCTCACACTCAAGGCCTGGCAGCTTTCAAAGCACGGACCCTCACTGCCTTCTCGGGGAGTCTGAGGCTGACCTCCACCTTGGAGGTCACTGCGGGGGCCCCTCCTGCCTGCCTCTTTGTGGCAGCTCCCAGCCTGCCAGTTCAGATGTCCTCACTACTGAGGTTCCCTTTCAGCTCGGCCTGCCAGGGCCCCCTGGTCCCCCCGGCCCCCAGGGCCCCCCAGGCCCCGTCATCCCACCAGAAGTACTGCTGAAGGAGTTCCAGCGGCTGCTGAAAGGTAGGGGGACACCCACGCGGGCACAGCCCCCACCTGGTGCGAGTGGGGCCAGGGGAGGCATCCTGGAGGAGCCGAGATAGCTAGACCTCAGCACATGGGCCAGCACCCAGGGGGGCCCCTGTTCTGTGCCGGGCTCAGGGGCCGCCCAGCTGGCCTGGGTGGGCTGAGGGTCAGCAGCTGGGGGTTGGAGTGTGGCCAGGAGGGGGCTCCACAGAGGAAGGTGGGCTTGGCCACTCCATGTTCAGTAGCTGCTCGGGGACCAGCACCCATGCCCCACCTGGACATCAGGTGAGCCCAGCGAAGGCCAGCAGCCCGGAACCTACACCCCGAAAGTGGAGAGTGTCAGGGGGAAGTCAGGGCCTTAAGCTTGCAAAGTGCTTCTCTGACCCTCATGGTGACACGGGGGAGATCTGAGGCTCCCCTAGGTACACAGGCCCCCTGATTGCAGACGCCAACTTCCTCCCCTCCATCACCCCTGCCCCCACCTCCTCCCCTGACAGATCTCAGCTGCTGGGCACAGAGCCCCATGGGAGGGCACCTGTCCCCAGTGGGGCACGGACGATAGTGTATGGGGGCAGCACAGGGTGGAGTCCAGCCTGGCACCCCCCAGTCACTGTCCAGCCCCGGCTGGGGCAGCAGAGCTGGAGGGCGCACAGGGAGAGAGTGGAGTGGAGCTAAGCTGTCACACTCAGGGGGCAGCCTGCACTGTGGCCAGCTGCTAAGCGGTGGCTCACGTTCTTTACTAGAGTTGATTTTATTAGGAAGAGCTATTGAGAGAGCTTGTCCCCCTTCCCGACAACTTACTGTTCATTGAAATACACCAGCTTCAGCAGAGGGAGAACCTCCACGTTATTTCCCGTGTAGCTGCAATAATTTATTTACACCCAGCTCCTTCCAAAAATGATCAAGCCTGGCTTATACGCTGGCATTCGCTGATACAATAAAAAATGTAACCAGAGAAAAAGCAGCAGCGTGAAGGGGGAAGCGTGCGTAGGATAGAGAGCGCTGAGTGTGTCTGCCCCGAGCTTCCCGGTAGCCAAAGCGTGAAAAGAAACAGGAGCGGCCACAGGGCCAGGAAGCAGTTTCTGCAGGCCCCGCAGGCCAAGACGGGGTCTCCCGTGGATTCCGGAGTGCGTTCAGGGGCCATCGGTGAGGCCTCCCCCCCCCCCCCCCCCCTCCCCCAGCGTTCTGGAAGTGCCAGGGTGTGGAGAATGGGTCCGGGACACCTACGCGCGGGCGGGTGGTCCCGGCGCGCGGCCACCGCTCACTCTGTGCCAGGCGCGGTGCGGCAGCGCGAGCGCGCGGAGGCCGAACCCTGCACGCGCGGCCCCACCGCGGTCCCGGCCGCCACCAGCGGGAACGAGGAGGCGGCGGCGGCGGGGGCCGCGGACGTGCTGGCGCTGCTGGCCGCGCCCCTAGCCCCGGGCCCGCGGGTGCCGCGCGTCGAGGCCGCCTTCCACTGCCGCCTGCGCCGGGACGCGTCGGTGGAGCGGCGCGCGCTGCACGAGCTCGGCGTCTACTACCTGGTGAGGCCCGGCCGGCCGGGACGGGGCGGGGGGGAGCAAGGATGCGGCGGGCCCGTGACCGTCCGTGCGCCCCGCAGCCCGACGCCGAGGGCGCCTTCCGCCGCGGCCCCGGCCTGAACCTGACCAGCGGCCAGTACACGGCGCCCGTCGCCGGCTTCTACGCGCTCGCCGCCACGCTGCACGTGGGTGAGGCCCGGGGCCCGGGAGGGGGGATCGCCCGCGCCGCCCCGGCCTCCGCCGCCCCATGACCACCCCCCTCCCCGCAGCGCTCGGGGAGCAGCCGAGGCGGGGGCCGCCGCGCCCCCGGGACCGCCTGCGCCTGCTCATCTGCATCCAGTCCCGGTGCCAGCGGAACGCGTGAGTGGGCGCAGGGGAGCGTGGATAGAGGAGACTCAGCCCGAGGCCGCGCCGCCGCGGAGGCAGGCAGCTCCGGGCTTCCGAAACAGGCACCAGAGCCGCCTCCTCCCTCCAGCACCCACCCCGCGTCCCGGCCCCCTGTGCACACTCCCCGACACCCTTCCCAGGACCTGGGAGCCTGGCCCTCGCCCGCCTCGCCCCCCGACCTCCCGCCCCAGGGGACTGACTCCATCTCGTCACCTCCTCAGAGAGGCCTTTCGTGACCACTCTGCAGGGCCCTCCCCAGTCACTCTGGCCCCTCCTGTGGACTTCCTTCCTGCACATGACCCTGTTCATCTTCCCCGTTGCAAGTTGGTCCGCGCGGGCAGGGGCGGCTCCCTCGGTAGCCCCAGCCCCCAGAACAGAGCCCAGGCACAGAGCAGACGCTCCCTGATAAGTCCTATAAGGCATGAAAGAATGAAATTCAAAACCTCGTGTTCTGATTTGCAAGTCCTCCACCGATTGGCGGAACTGCTTATTAGCGTCACTGCCGCCATCCCACCACCTCCGCTCGCGTCGTTTCCAGCAAAGCTAGGACCTGCTGCCCCTGGGCGCGGCCAGCCTGCCGGGCCGGCCCTCACAGCTCACCTTGGCCCTGTGGAGACTGTCCTTACTCCCCTTGGGGAGCCGGTTCAGATACCACCTCCCCCAGAAGACCCAGCCGAGACAGCTGTTCCACCGGCACTTTCGCAGGCCCGGTGTTGGTTGCTGGGTGACTATGAGCACATTGTGTGTAAAGGTGGAGGGATCTGGGGCGGGGGGCGGGGGCTGACCCTCTTTCTGTTTTGGCTACAGCTCCCTGGAGGCTGTGGTGGGCCTGGAGAGCAGCAGCGAGCTCTTCACCATCTCGGTAAATGGCGTGCTCTATCTGCAGGTGCGTGGGGCAGGCTCAGGCATGGGGAGCACCGCCTGGGCGTGGCCTTTGGGTGACAGGGCAGGGAGGGGTGCTGGTGGGTGCTCAGGAGCTCTGGCAGCAGTGCCCTCAGACTCCAGGCCTGGGAGAGGTTTGGGGTCGCATCCAAGCAGAGCCAGGCCATGTCCAGGTCACCTTCCCCCAAAGATACAGAAGGTTGTGTGGGTCCCCAGATTCTACATTTCTGGAAGTTCCCTGGGGCTGTGACCCTGCTGGTGCACGGACATTTGGAGCAGCCAGCCCAGAGTACCAGTCCCACGAGGCTCTGCTAAATGGGTCGCTGGCCAGGTCTATGGGGCAGGACCACCCTCACACCCCACTGTGGGGCTCTCACCAGCTCAGCATGCAGCAGAGAAGCCTGTTTGACTCTTGAACTCTCCGGCCCTGAGCATGGGCTCGCTCCCAAGCACGTGAACCACAGTGAGCCCCTGGGCACAGGGGGGGCCCACGGAGCTGCAGAGAAAGCACTAGAGTAGGGGTCAGAGGCACTGGGTTTGAGGGCAAGGCCAGCCAAGCCCTGGCTCCACGTCCTTGGGCAGGTGGAGTGGGGGTGCCCCTGCAGGCTGGCAGTCCCCAGGCTGACTCCTGGTGGGCGCCCCTCCCTGTAGACGGGCCAGTACACCTCCGTATTCCTGGACAACGCCAGCGGCTCCTCCCTCACGGTGCGCAGCGGCTCCCACTTCAGCGCTATCCTCCTCGGCGTGTGAGCGGCCACCCCAGGCCCTTGCTCTTGCTGGGCAAACAGGGCTAGGGTCCAAATGATCTCTGGGCAGTGTCGGAGTGGCAGAGGCCACACACAGGAGGAAGTCCCCTGCAACTGCCCCCACTGGCCACCGCAGTTCAGCCCAGAGATGGCCACAACAGCCAGCCCCAGGAGGTGACATGGAAACTGGCAGTCCTGGAACCCGGATGACTTCAGGATGCTGTCATTCAAAAATGGGAAAAGCCCCATTGGGCTGTTATTCTGGAAATGTTTCCAGTGAGGTTCAGTGTGCCCAGGAGCACTTGCTTTTGTCCCTGGCTGCACACCGGGCCCCTCCTGGCCGGTTGGGCACCTTGCCCAGAAAGCATCAACTGCCTTGCTGTGGCAGAGCCCTTCCTTTTCCATCTTTCTTAGCGTTCTCTTGGGCTGCCAGGAGTGCCAGCCTGGAGGGAAAGGCTGGTCAGCCTGCCCAGGTGCCCTGTGTGCAGGGGGAGGGCCTCCCAGGGAAAGCGAGCTGCATGGCAAAGCCGCCATGAGCAACAGCCTTCCCACAGCTCCCCTCTCCACCTGGGGCCCTCTGGTCCGCACCTGCTCTTCCCCCAACAGTGTCTTTGGCCTGCCCAGGGACCTCAGGGTGCTGCTTGGCCTGCAGTGACCACAGGACTCAAGACTCTCATTGTAGCTCCTTGGCAGAGCAACCTTGGAAACCACAGAGACGCTGGAAAGGGCTTATGAAGGGACAGTGAGAGTCTGGGCCTGCCTTTGAGGAGCTGTGGTCACTTCTAAGGTGTGCAAGATGACCTGCAAGTTCACCTCGCAGATGGCCTTTCCAAACAGGAGCTATGCTCTTCCCCTCCTCAGGAAATCCTTCCCTTTTCCCATCCCCGTTGAGGTCTCAGTGCTGGGATCCACCCACCAGATGAAAGATCTAGAACATCTTTGCAGATTAGAGACGGCCAGGCCCTGCCCAGCCATCTGAACAGACACAGCAGAGGCTTCCCAGGAGCTGACAGCTCCCACTGCCCACCTATGGCCTAGCTTGGTCCAACCAGCTCGGGGGTTATTCAAAGCATCTTCCCTAATTGGGTGGAAACGGGGCCCCGAGCTCGGACGGGTGGAGGAGACAGTGCCGAGAACGAGCTGGTCCTGGGAAGGCTGGGTCCCAAGTCCGCCATGCTGCAGTAGCAGTGATGGGACCCGGGTGGGGGAGGGGGACGTGTTCCTGTGAGGAGACATGGGTGTTGCCCTGCAGCATGTTTCTTCCAAGGTGCAGGGGCCCCCACTGCCTGCTGAGGAAGTTACCCCAACCCGTCCCTACATACAACGGGCTACCGGGACCTGGAACCACAGGTTGTCCTGGGGGCCAAACTGCTCTAGCAAGGGTGTGTTCAGGCCTGGGAGGGAAGAGGGCACTGGCCAGTCACCTTAACCTAGCTGGCCTCAGGGTGCGCAGGTGACTGATCCCCAGACTCAAAGACCTCCCTCCTCAAGCACGGTACACGCCGACCCGTCTGTGCCCTCTGGCAGGCCTGGCACGGTTCTCAGTAGGACTCGCACCCGCCCTACCAGGAAGCGCCGGCCGGCCTGTCCTGCCTCCCCTTGCGCTTTGATAAGGGGTGACGTGACCACACCCTTTTCTGGATTTCACTTTGCATCCAGTGGGCACAGATATTTTAGAGAAGTTCTCTTTTACCCTTGAAAAAGCCACAGATCTCTTTCATTTTCTCAAGTGTGTTACACAGCAATTTAATGAAGTATTTATTGTATAATATTGCCAGGTAGAATATATTTATATATAACTGACTTTATGAAGTGATGCAAGTACGTAAGAATTGTGTTATGTGATTATACAAAGTTGCAATAAAAACAAAGGGCAGACCTTAAAACACAGCGTCTTCATTTAGACCAGGCTCGCTGGGATGGTGGGGCGTGCACTGTGGGGGGTGAGGTGGAAGGATGGCCTCCAGCCTGTGGGGGCCCCAGGACCCCAGGAAGGTGGCGGGGGAAGGCCTTGCCAGGGAAGCCGCGGTGCCAAACCTCTCTATCTCTGCAGCAGTGGCCCTCTGGGAAGCAGGGACATGTGAGTCACAGGCTGACACCTGGTCTGCTATAGGAAGATGCTTATTGAATAAATTGTTCGATTTCCCAATTCTGAGATGCTGAGACTCTTTTCTTCAATGGTGCCACCCTGTCTGATGTCACAGTCCTCAGCAGAATTGGAACCTGGCTCTAACACGGGCAGGGTGTGCTCTGAACACTCCCAAGGAACTTGGAGCAGGGGCCCCAGTTCCGCTGACCGAGCTGACGGGCGATAAGCCCATGTGCGCATGCTGGGCGGGGGCCAGGGAGCATTACAAAACAGCTGCTTCAAAGGCAAATTTTTAGAATCTTACATCATCCTGAGGCTAGCATTTACAAAAACAGACTAAGAGCTGCTTTACTAGAAAGCAGTCCCAGCAATACTGATGGCCTGTTTCACTATAAAGAAGGGCCTGGAAAGCATTTTAAAGTTTGTTTTTCTGAGTAGGCCGATCATGCATTTTTTAACATCTCTATCGAAAGGGTCCCCTCTGAAGTGGTATGCAAAGACCAACCTCAGCCCAACACAGAGCCACGTGAGCGCAGGCACGCTCCCAAGACTCGAAGCTGGGTCTGAGAAGTGGTGCTGAAGAGCAGCTTGACTGCTCACACCCTGGAAGCACACATTTCACACCCAGGGGGTCCAGATTCGAGACCTAGCACTCCAGAGTCCTTCAGCCAGATTGCATCTTTATCAGTGGAATCAGAGACGAGCATTGTTCTCGGAGAGCCTGGCAGGGGCACGCTGCTCTGCAGAGCAATAACCTCGTGCACACAGGGCCCCTGGGCAGGCTGACCCGCCTTTCCCTCCATGCTGGCACTCCTGGCAGCCCACGATGGTGCTGCGGAACGTTCTGTCGACTTACTTTCATCCAGAATACTGAAAGAAGCCGCAGCGCTCCCACAGCCCAGGTGCTGGTCTAGCTCATCCTCACCTCGAGCTCCTCGCTGTCAAACGCCACTTCTCCAACCAGGTCATCGCAAGGGTGAAAGGGCACAGGGAGTGAAAGGGCACGGGTAAGGTGCCCGTAAACTACACAACACTGCCCCGGGAGCGGCCTGCAGGGTGGGTCATTACTAGATGCTGACAATGGTCTTAACAAGGAAAGACCCAGAGCATATTCAAATGCAAACACAATTAACCTGTGAAGGGTCAAGAGCTGCTCAAAACGTAACAAGATAACTCAAAGGACTAGAAAAAAAAAGAAAGAAACCTTTATTTACAACCATGGGAGTCCCACAGGAGTACACGAGACACACAGAATGTGCACACACACAATGAACCTTTGAAGTCACTGCCATGCCAGGCTCCCGGCCCGCGGCACCCTCAGTGCCCTATCCGCACCACCATCACGGTGACGTTGTCCGCTGAGCCCCGCTGCACCGCCTTGTTGGCCAGCCTGTTGCAGGCCGCTTCGTAGCGGGCATCGACGGCAGGCTTCCCTTCCCGGCTCTGGATCTTCTCATCCTGCCAGGCAGGAAAGGGTGACTGCTGAACAGGGGGACCCTGCACCCCGCCACTCTCCTGAGACACCACCACCTCAAGGAAGGACTGCTCCCCAGTCTCCATCAGGGCAGGCAGGACAAACTGACTGGCGAGTCCCTGGACAGAGCTGACACTGACAGAGTGCGCGGGGGCTGCCCCCCAACAACAGGCGACACGGGAGGAGCAGGGTCTCAGGACTCCAGTTCTCTAAAACCTAAGGTGCAGCTGGAACTGGCACTCCCCAGGAGATTCCTTACCTCAAGGCAGGACAGGATGAAGTTCACAGCTTCTTCTGGGGTAAAGACCTTGAAGAGGCCGTCACAGGCCAGCAAAATGAACCTAAATATAGCGAAGAAATATACGTGGGTTTTACCAAACTTCATAAAATGGGCTGGCAACGGAGGTAAAATAAATACTGTCCAACTGCTCAAAGGCTGAGAATTTTTTAAAACCAACAAGTGCTATGAGATAAAGGTTAAAAGTCCTTAGACATATTTGTAGGTGGGACGGCACACAGCAAGATCAGGACTGCCCTTGTGTTCACCAACAATCACGGATTAACCCCGACACCGGGTGCTGTGCTGCACTTCTCAGACAAGCTCGAGGAAACCACCGAATAACAACGTCGGGTGTTCGGGTGAACACACACCAGATTTCTATCACCACCTGCCTCAAGCCATTTCCCAAGGACATAGAGCTGACAGCCGACCCTCGATGGCATGTCCTTGAGCACTCTCTACCCACATGAGAGTATGTGTGAGCCCCAGAGCCCAGGGAGGACCACCGACCACCCTCACTGTCTGCAAACAGAGTTATCTATCTCCCTTCACAATCCTCCTCCTCCCAACTTCCCCAGGCAAGTCTTCGTGAACCATGATGGGTTCCATGGGACAGCTCTGGTTCTCCCAGCCTGGAGGAACGTTCTCCGCAGCCTGAAGGGAACTACCTTTCTTTTCTCAGTGGAATACTCAGGTCATGATTTTCGTTTTATGACTGGGCATTCATTCAACAAGTACTTACTGAGCACACGGTCTGTGCTTGGGACCCAGCAAGTCCAGGCGGGTTCCTGCCTTTCCAGTGAGGTGACAGACCCTGCGTAACTGATCATGCAAATGCAACACTACACCAGCACATAGAACAGGGGGCCAGGTCCAGTGTTAGAGCAGACGAGACTGTCCTAAGGCCACACTGAGAAAGCCAGAGGAGGCTGGTGGAAATGTCCCCCGACCCAAGGCAGGCCAGACATGGCCCACTGCAGGCAGGCATGGAGAGGCGGCCAGGCTGGGCAGGCAGGGCCGCAGTAAGGCCCCTTGTTGGCGGCACTGGCAGCAGGGCCTGGAAGAGCACTGCCAACTCCAGTGCGGCCAGTGAGCATCTCACCTCCCTCGTCAGTTCAGTCCTGTGAATCCCACTGTTCTGAGCTCTGAGCTCTTCTCTCTCCTCCTTCCCCCTGCTGCCTCGCATCAGCCCTCCCCCTCAAGCCAGGGCCACGGCCTCAGCTCCTGAAGGGCCTCCCAGCTCCGTCTTACTTCAAGCTTCCACAATTCCTTGCTGAGGGCTTCCTGTCACCTAGCGTGGTGCCTGGTCTGTTCAGGCCGCTTAGAATGGGAGGCGGACAAGTAAATGGGCAGGCTCTGTCCGAACACAGCTCAGCTCCACTTAAAAACCTCCCACGGTTCTCCACCAATTACAGGCTAGAATTCAAAGGCCTCAGCATGAACTCAGGGCCCTTCACAATCTGTCCCTGAAGGACCCTGTCATCATCCTTCCATCATTCCCTTTACTGGGGTCTGCCTGGCCACTTTCACACTGTTCTACTTTAATGCCTTTGTGTGTGTCCCCTCTGCCAGAAAGCCCTCTGCCTATCTCCAGCAAGAACATCCCCTCTTCCCCCACTGCCAGAGTATCCCAGAGCACCCCACACTCCCAAGACGCCCTGGATCGGAACCACCCATTCATGTATGCTCCCCTTCCAGACTATGGACCCCACTAGAGCAAATTGTCTTTCTCTCTGCACCTCCAGGGCCTAGCACCGTGCCTGAGACATGGCTGCCCACCCCCACCCCAGGTGCGTTATAGAAATTGGAAGAAGTCAGGAAGAGAAACAACCGTCTGTGTGCACATCTGTGCCTGTGGTAGGGTCATTTTACCTGTCATTGGGGGTCAGCTGGCAGCGCCTGATATCTGGCACAGAAGTGACCCCACAGCGCTTGTACTGCCCATCCCCAATGGAGCGGGACACCTCCAACACACCCAAGACACGGCCGTCCCTAAAATGAGGGGAAAGCACATTAGGACTCCACTTAACAGATCATGGCTCCACAGTACTTAGAACCTGACCTTAAAAGCAGAAAAATGGGATGGAGTGAACAATGTAACCTGTGGAAGCAGCATTATTAAGCAGCAGTGACATCTCTTAGCCTCAAATAATACACAGGGATGTCTAAGTATTTTTGTGCTGAATCTTCATTGCTCTAGGTCATTAACATGGCTGCTGCCCTTGGCGCCTCAGCCCAGCTGCACAGTGATGGGACAGGCGCCCCTCTAGCTGACACATGGCACTGTCTGGCCTAACTCATCCATGTGCCCACAGCCCAGAGTCAGACTTGACTGGATGGGATGGGGCTGGGCTCTGTTTTCCTGTTTTGTTGGCTCTTAAAGCTGCTTGGGTGATTCAAACGTGCAGCCAGGGTTAGGAATACGTGGAATAGAAGGATGTTTTGTATTTCAATCTAATTAGATTTGGAAAATACCCCAAAGTGACTATTTCCAGATTCTGAAAAACATTTCCTTTCTATCAGGTATGGGCAGCATGCAACTTAGATAAGAACAGCAGTATTCTGCACAGCATTATACTTTTACTCATTCTATTTTTAGGTGAGGGACATGGAGATGGGGAGGTGACCTATGAAAAGGCCTCCATGCTGTAAGACAGAGGCCTATCAGCAGGGGAGCAGTCCCCAGCTCAATGCCCCCAAAAACCATTGTGGTGGGCTTACTTGCTGTGTGACTTTGGACAGCTGCAACCTCTCAGGCCCTTAGACCTTCATGTGTAAAAGCAGACAAGCCACACTCGACAAGGTGCACAAGAGCGCTCCACAAACACCAAAGCTGTGTGTGGAGCTTTAGCGTCACTATGGGGCTCCCAAATGATGAACAAGCACCTCTGGAGATGCTGTGCAGACGGATGCACACCAGGAAATTCCTCACTTGGGCTGCTGACTCAGAGTCAGAATTCAGCCTGGCCCTGGCCCTTTAGTCTGCCCACAAACTCACCCCCACCCCCCACCCCCCCACCCCTGCCCCCGGAAGTGGTCACAGCTGAGTAATCAGCAACAAAGACTTCTGCTGGCATCTGTGAAAAGCTGAGCAATCGTGTTGAGTACTATTACTAAGCAAACAGCAAGAGGCGCCAAAGTGCAGAGGAGCAGAGCTGAAGACTGGAAGGGGGTAGGGGTGGGGAGTGGGGGGCCTCTCACATTTCAGAGCACCATTCAAGATGCAGCTTAAAGCACAAGAACCATGAGAAGCCAACAAAGTGCTTCCTCAGTGACCAAGTGAGTGGGTGCCTGGTGTGGACCCCTCCTCCAAGGCATAAACCTGGCTTTTTCAATGAGACTGAGTGCAATGACCACCTCTGCTATGGCAGGTCCTGGAAGACCCAGGTACTACCAGCAACTTCTGGTACAGCACAACTCAGTACAGAAAACGTGGAACAATTTCTAAGTCTGATGAAGAAAAACATGTGTACCACACCACAGAAGCCACCATTTTTATTCTTGTTTACTGAGCAAAGTTCCACTCAAAGTTCCAGAGTGGAAATCCTGCACTCGCTCAACTACAGAGTGACAGGAGAAAGCAACAAGAGACAGAATCGCGGCCCAGAAAAAGCCAATGGTATTTCAGAAACTGGCACAGCAAGCTGGCTGGCACTCTGCCTGCACCCAGTGCAACAGCCTATGTAGGACGTGCGTCCGCACACACCAGTCAGCTCGACTGAGGCAAATCAGAGTGCCAACTCTAAGACTGTGCATCTCTGGCATAAACTCCACCACTTGCCTTTCATGTTCAGTAGAAGTGCAACAGGAGCACTACTGCCTAGGCTGGTCAGGAATCAGCCACAACATGCACCTTATCTTCCCTGCCTGCCTTAGTCCTCCTAGAACTCTCTCCTACACTCAGCACTACTCCAGACACAAGTGGAAGCTCATGGTTGCAGCAGGTTCTCCCCCAACAAACTGATGAACACTCATTGTCCTTCTGCTACCCTCACAGTGTTCTCCCCAGACCACCACACAGAATGAGGGTGGGTTTTCAAGTCCTAACCACCAAGCCAATGTGCCCATCCCTTTGTACCAATCATCGACAGGACCAGTCTCCTGCCCTTAAGCACTGGCACCTTTTGCTCCACGCTGCTTTATCTCTCACCTCCTTTCCATCTGCCTGTCAATCACAACTGTTTTGCCATTGGTGGGCAAGCCATCTGACAGAGTCCCCTGACCTCAGCTACCTCTGCTGGTATTTTCTGTTCCAGTTCTTCCTTCACAATCAGAGAGAAAGGCACTGAGAGACAGCCAATCTGGCTGCTAGAACAAGCTAGACACTGCCCTGACTTCAGCTCCTCTAGCACGTGAGCAAAAGCAGGGACACAAGTGTTCTTGATATGCTTGCAAAGCTAAGGCTGGGAGGTGGAAGCCACATCTTCTGATCATCCAAGGATGGCAGAGGCCAAAATTCAGTGTATTAATGTGATGGGTGCTACAGAGATGACTGAAGGTATGATTCCAGAACTGTTTCTTTTCAGAACTTGACCGGGTCCCTGGGACACAGTACTGCACATTTAAAACTAAATGCTGCAGAGGGTGATGTCAGCCATCACCGCAGAGCGAGCTGTTCCCTTAATCTCTCCCTGCTAAGATACAATGAAAAGGACATTCATTAGCCATCAGAGGACATCGACACATCGCAACAGGACATTTGAGATATCCACATAGCTATACGTCTGAAAGTGGGGGGATTGGATCCCTGGGAAGCAGTGGAAGGAGGTAAGCGGATCTCCTCCCCTCCCAACTGGCAGTGATCTAGGGTGCAGGAACTCACACAGCAGCCAGCACACAACTCTGAGAGGAGATGGGGAAACAGGTAGCCATCTGAGGGGACGCCCCACACAGAGGTGCTCACACACCATGTGGGTGCCCCCACCAAGCCAAATAGCCTGGGCAGGCTGCAGTGAGTGTGGAGCAGGATCATACAACATCATGTGTGTGATACAAAGCACCTCCCACCCCCAGTGTACCAGCTCAGCTGGTAGGCCAGGGCAGCAAGTCAGCACCAGAGCACCTGCGTGTGTGAAGCAGCGGCACCCAGTGGGCAAATGCAGAGAGCCCTATCAGTCCAACTTCCCGCAGACGCAGCAGGTTCAGAGAACACAACTCCTGCACCCCTAACTCCATCAAATACCATGAAGTACATTAACACTCCAGAGCAGACAGAAAATTAGAAACCAATCCTGAAGACACAGAAACCTACAATCTAAATGACAGAGAATTCAAAATAGTTGTCATAAAGAAACTCAACGAGTTACAAGAAAACACCGTGCAATGAGCTCAGGAATAAAATTAATCAGAAGGAATTCTTCACAAGAGAGATTGTAACTAAAAACAATCCAAACAGAAATGCAGGAGATGAAGAACACAATAAATGAGATAAAAGCTATCTAGAATCCTTAAAAAATAGACTTGATGTTATGGAGGAGAGAATTAGTAATTTAGAGTACAGAAACACTTCAGGTGGAAGGAGGAGGGAGAAATAAGACTAAAAAGAAATGAAGAAATTCTCCAAGAAATAGCTGACTCAATTAGGAAACGCAACATAAGAATTACAGGTACTCCAGAGGGAGAAGAGAAGGAGAAAGGAGCAGAGAGCTTGTTCAAAGAAACATTAGTTGAAAACTTCCCAAACCCAGGGAAGGAACTGTATAATTACAAGTAAATGAAGCCAATAGAACTCCTAATTACATCGATACAAAAAGACTTTCTCTAAGGCATATATTAGTAAAGCTAGCAAAAATGAAGGACAAAGAAAAAATACTAAAAGCAGAAAGGCAGAAGAAAGCTAACATACAAAGGAACCCCTCTCAGGCTTTTGGCAGAAACCTTACAGGCTAGGAGAGAATGGAATGATATATTCAAAATACTGAAAGACAAAAACTTTCAACCAAGAATATTCCATCCAGCAAAACTATCCTTCAGATGGAGAAATAAAAACTTGCCCAGAAATACAAGAGCTAAGGGAGTTCATCACCACAAGACCTCCCAAAGAAATGATCAAGATGGTCCTTGGGGTTGGCCCCGTGGCCAAATGGTTAAGCTCCACTTCAGTGGCCAGGGTTTTGCCGGTTTGGATCCTGGGTGCAGACATGACACTGGTCATCAGACAATGCTGAGGTGGCATCCCATATAGCAGAGCCAGAAGGAACTACAACTAGAATATATAATACGTACTGGGGAGGCCTTGGGGAGAAAAAGGACAAAAAAAAAAAGAAGGCCCTCATAACTGAAACAAAAAAGAAAAGGTTTACAAAGCCTTGAGCAAGGAGACAGACAGCCAAAATCAGAAAATTGTAGCTATCAAAACAGGTTAGCAAATAATTATAACATTAAAGATAAAGGGAAGGAAAGCATCAGAAATAACTATAAACACCTCATTTTAATCACAACTCACAACACAAAACAGAATAAGTTATGACAACAATATTTAGATAAGGAACAGGAAAGGGACAGAAACTGCTTAAGCTAAGGAGTTTAGAGGCTACCCAAAAATGGACTGTCTCATCTATGAGATCTTTTATACAAACCTCATGGTAACCACTAAATAAAAATTCAGAACAGAGACACAAATGATAAATGAAGAGAAAACTGAGAAAACCTTCATGGAAAGTCAACAAACTGAAATGGCTGTCAGAAACACACGGGAGGAGAAACAAGGGAAACATAGAACAACTGGAAAACAAGAGATAAATGGCAGCATTAAGCCCTCATACATCAATAATCACCTTAAATGTAAATTCACTGAATCCTCCAATCAAAACACACAGAGTGGCTGAATGGATTAAAAAACAAGACCCAACAATATGCTGCCTCCAGGAAACACATCTCCCCTTTAAAGACAAACACAGACTCAGAATGAAGGGATGGAAGACAATACTCCAAGCTAATGGCAAACAAAAGACAGCAGGTTTTGCCATACTTATTTCAGACAAAGCAGACTTCAAGATAAAAAAGACAATGAGAGACAAAGAGAGGCAGTATGTAATGATAAAAGGGACATTTCACCAAGAGGACATAACACTTGTGAATATATATGCACCTAACACAGGAGCACCAAAGTATATAAAGCAACTATTAACAGACCTAAAAGGAGAAATTAACAGCAACACAGTAATAGTAGGGGACCTCAACACCCTACTTACATCAATAGATAGATCATCCAGACAAAAAGTAAAGAAGGAAATGGTGGAATTAGATGAAAAACTAGACCAGATGGACTTAATAGATATATATAGAACACTCCATACCAAAACAGCAGAATACACATTCTTCTCAAGTGTACATGGAAAATTCTCCAAAAAAAAACCATATGCTGGGAAACAAGGCAAGTCTCAATAAATTTAAGAAGACTGAAATCATGTCAAGCATCTTTTCTGACCATAACACTAAGAAACTGGAAATCAACAATAAGAAAAAAGCTGGGAAAGTCACAAATATGTGGAGACCAAACAACATGCTACTGAAAAGCCAATGGATCAATGCAGAAATCAAAAAAATATCTGGAGACAAATGGGTGTAGCAAAAGTGGTCCTAAGAGGGAAATTCACAGCAATACAGGCCCACCTCACTACCTCAAGAAACAAGAAAAATCCCAAATAAGTAATCTTAAACTACACCTAACAGAACTAGAAAAAGAAGAACAAAGCCCAAAGTCAGCAGAAGGAGGAAAATAATAAAACTTAGAGCAGAAATAAATGAAATAGAAACCAAAAAAACAATAAAAAGAATCAATGAAACTAAGAGCTGGTTCTTTGAGAAGATAAACAAAATTGACAAACCCTTAGTGAGACTCACTAAGAAAAAGAGAAGGCTCAAACAAATTAGAAATGAAAGAGAAGAAATTACAACCAATGTGATACACCAAGCTAACAAAATGAGAAATAAAAAAATCACATGATCAAGAGAAGTTACAACAGTTACCACAGAAAAACAAAAGATTGTAAAGACAATACCATACAAAAACTATATGCCAACAAATTGGGCAACCTAGAAGAAATGGATAAATTCTTAATCTCTTACAACTTCCCAAAACTGAATCAAGAAGAAATAGGAATCTGAATAGACCAATCACACATAAAGAGATTGAAACAGTAATCAAAAACCTCCCCAAAAATAAAAGTCCAGGACCAGACGGCTTCTCTGGAGAATTCCACCAAACATCCAGAGAAGATTTAATACCTATCCTTCTCACACTATTCCAGAAAATTCAGAAGATGTAACACTTCCTAACACATTCTACAAGGCCAATATCACCCTGATACCAAAGCCAGACAAGGATAACACGAAGAAGGAAAATTACAAGCCAATATCACTGATGAACAAAAATGCAAAAATTGTCAACAAAATATTGGCAAATCGAATACAGCAATACATTAAAAAGATCATACACCATGATAGAGTGAGTTTTATACCAGGGACACAGGGATGGCTCAACATCCGCAAGTCAATCAATGTGATACACCACATTAACAAAACGAGGAACAAAAACCACATGATCATCTCAACAGACGCAGAGAAAGCATGTGACAAGATCCACCATATTTATGAATAAAACACTAAATAAAATGGGTATAGAAGGAAAGTACCTCAACATAATAAGATCCAACATCCATTTATGATAAAAACTCAATAAAATGGGTATGGAAGGAAAGTACGTCAATATAACAAAGGCCATATATGACAAATCCACAGCCAACATCATACTCAACAGGGTAAAACTGAAAGCCATCCCTCTGAGAACAGGAACAAGACAAAGGTGCCCACTCCCACTATTCTTATTCAACATAGTACTGGAGGTTTGGGCCAGAGCAATTAGGCAAGAAAAAGAAATAAAAGGTATCCAAATTGGTAAGAAGTGAAACTCTGTTTGCAGATGACATGATATTATATATGGAAAACCCTAAATAATCCATCAGAAAACTATAAGAAATAATCAACAACCACTGCAAAGTTGCAGGGTACAAAATCAACTTGGAAAAATTAGTGGCATTTCAGGGCTGGCCTTGTGGTGTAGCTGTTAAGTTCAGCATGTTCTGCTTCGGCAACCCAGGTTCGTGGGTTTGGATCCCAGGCATGGACCTACACCACTCATCAGCCATGCTGTGGCAGTGACCCACATATAAAGTAGAGGACGACTGGCACAGATGTTAGCTCAGGGCTAATCTCCCTCAAGCAAAAAAATGAGGAAGACTAGCAACAGATGCTAGCTCAGGGCTAATCTTTCTCAGGAAAAAAAATCACTTGCATTTCTATACTCTGTTATAATAACAAACTAACAGAAAGAGAACTCAAGAATACAATCCCATTTACAATTGCAACAAAAAAGAAAAATATCCAGGAATAAATTTAACCAAGGAAGTGAAAGACCTATATACTGAAAACTATAAGAATTACTGAAAGAAATAAAAACCTAAAGAAATGGAAAGATACTCCATGCACATGAATTAGAAGAATAAGCATAGTTAAAATCTCCATACTACCTCAAGCAATCTACAGATTCAGTGCAATCCCAATCAGAATCTCAATGACATTCTTCACAGAAATAGAACAAAGAATGCTAAAATTCATATGGGACAAGAGAAGACCCCAAATTGCTAAAGCAATCTTGAGAAAAAAGAACAAAATTGGAGGCACCATAATTTCTGGCTTCAAAATATACTACAAAGGTACTGTAATCAAAACAGCATGGTAGTGGTACAGAAACAGGTGCACAGATCAATGAAATAGAATTGAAAGCCCAGAAATGAAACCACACATCTATGGACAGCTAACCTTTGACAAAGGAGCTGAGAACATACAATGGAGAGAGGAAAGTCTCTTCAATAGATGGCATTGGGAAAATGGGACAGCCACATGCAAAAGAATGAAAGTAGACCACTATCTTACACCAAACACAAATCTAAACTCAAAATGGATTAAAGATTTGAATATAAGATCTGAGACCATAAAACTCCTAGAAGAAAATATAGGCAGCACACTCTTGGACACTGGTCTTAGCAACATCTTTTCTAACACCATGTCTACTCTGGGAAGGGAAGCAAAAGAAAAAGTTAACAAACGGGATTGTATCAGACGAAAAAGCTCTTGCAAAGCAAAGGAAACCATGAACAAAATGAAAAGACAACCCACCAACTGGGAGAAAATATTTGGAAACCATTTATCAGACAAGGAGTTGATCTTCAAAATATATAGAGAACTCACATAACTCAACACAACAAAACAACCTGATCAAAAAATGGGCAGAGGACATGAACAGACATTTCTCAAAAGAAGATATAAATATGGCCAACAGACACATGAAAAGATGTTCACCATAGCTAATCATCAGGGAAATGCAAATCAAAACTACACTAAGATATCACCTTACACCCGTTAGATTGGCAAAAACATCCAAAACCGAGAGCAACAAATGTTGGAGAGGTTGTGGAGAAAAAGGAACCCTCATACACTGTTGGTGGGAATGCAAACTGGTACAGCCACTATGGAAAACAGTATGGAGATTTCTCAAAAAGTTAAAAATAGAAATACCCTATGACCCAGCCATCCCATTACTGGGTATCTATCCTAAGAACCTGAAATCAGAAATCCCAAGAGTCCCTTGCACCCCTATGTTCATCGCAGCATTATTTACAATAGCCAAGAGGTGGAACCAACCTACATGCCCAGAAACTGATGATTGGATAGAGAAGATACGGTATATATACACAATGGAATACTACTCAGCCATAAAAAATGACAAAATTGGCCCATTCGCAGCAACGTGGATGGACCTCGAGGGTATTATGTTAAGCGAAATAAGCCAGTCAGAGAAAGACGAACTCTATATGACTCCACTCATAGGTGGAAGTTAATATATTGACAAGGAGATCTGATGGGTGGTTACCAGGGAAAAGGGGGGGTGGGGGGAGGGCACAAAGGGGGAAGTGGTGTACCCACAACATGACTAACAATAATGTACAACTGAAATCTCACAAGGTTGTAATCTATCATAACATTAATAAAAAAAAAAATTTGCATTTCTAAAAAAAAAAAGGGCAGAGGACATGAGCAGACATTTTTCTAAAGAAGATATACAGATGGCCAACAAACACATGATGTTCAACATCACTAATTATTAGGGAAATACAAATCAAAACTACAGTGAGATATCACCTTACACCTGTCAGAATGGCTATAATTACCAAGAGGAAAAACAAAAAATGTTGGAGAGGATGTGGAGAAAAGGGAAGGCTCATACAGTGCTGGTGGGAATGCAAACTCATGCAGCCACTATGGAAACAGTATGGAGATTTCTCAAAAAATTAAAAACAGAAACACCATATGATCCAGCTATCCCACCATGGGTACTTATCCAAAGAACTTGAAATCAACAACTCAAAGAGACTTATGCACCCCTACATTCACTGCAGCATTATTCACAATAGCCAAGACGTGGAAGCAACCAAGTGACCATCAACTGATGAATGGATAAAGAAGACATGGTATACGTATACAACGGAATACTACTCAGCCACAAAAAAAGACAAAATTGTTGCAGCAACATGGATGGCCCTTGAGGGTATCATGTAAAGTGAAATAAGCCCGAGAGAGAAAGACAAACACCATACGCTTTCAAACATATGTGGAAGATAAACACATGGATAAAGAGAACATATCAGTGGTTACCAGAGGAGAAGGGGGTGGGGGGTGTGCAAAAGGGGTAAAGGGGCACATTGATATAGTGATGGATAAAAATTAGACGACTGGTGGTGAGCACGATGCAGTCTATACAGATACTGATATATAATCACGTACACTTGAAATTTCACAGTGTTACAAACTATTATGACCTTAATGTAAAAAAAAAAACTAAATACTGCATGTGCAAGCTTCCCCCAAATAGTTAAAATTTATCATTTTAACTCTTTTTTTTTTTTTGATGAGGAAGTTTGGCCCTGAGCTAACATCCATGCCCATCTCTCTCTATTTTGTATATGGGATGCCTCCACAGCATGGCTTGATGAGCGCTGTGTAGGTCCAGACCCGTGATCCGAACCCATGAACCCTGGGCAGCTGAAGCAGACTGTGCGAACTCAGCCACTATGTGATTGGGCCAGCCTCCATTTTAACTATTTTTAAATTTACAGTTGAGTGGCATTAAGTACATTCACACTCTTGTGCAACCATCACTAGTGTCCGTCTCCAGAATACTTTTCTTCTTCCCAAACTGAAACTCTGTCCCCATTAAACACTCATTCCCCATCCCCCTCCCCCATGGACCCACATTCTACCTTCTTCTCTATGACGATTCTGACCACTCTAGGGACCTCGTGTAAGTAGGATCATACAGTATTCATTCTTCGGTGACTGGCTTATTTCAATTAGCATAATGTCCTCAAGGTTCATCCACATTGTAGCACGTGACAGGATTCCCTTCTTTTTAAGGGTGAATAGTATTTCCACCATATAAATACACCACATTTTGTTTATCACTTCACCTATCCATAGGCACTTGGGTTGCTTCCACCTTTTGGCCACCATGAATAATAGTACTGCTATGAACATGGGGGTACACATATCCGTTCAAATCCTTGTTTTAAATTCTTTTGGGTATATACCCAGAAGTGGAATTTCTGGATCATACAGTAATTCGATTTTCAATTTCTGAGGCCCTGCCATGCTATCTTCCACAGAGGCTGCATCATTTTACATTTCTACCAACAGTGCACAAGGGTTCTAATTTCACCATGCAAACGTCTTATAATAGAGGGAAAAAGTCCCTAAAATACAAAACGAACTGAAACTAATGATCATAATAACCAAAATGGTAACACAACCACAGTGGACACAGTAACTCCACCTTTCCACACAGCACCCTGCGCACCCTCAGTGAGGCACAGTCTAAGGACAAGAGAACTACAAGGAACTCTCCCTAGGGATAATGTTGATACTATGATTTTGAAGCTATTTTGGCAAATAAATATACTAATGTTATTAGGAACGAAGATTTTCAGCATAAAAGAAAAGAACTACAACTACTGAGTCAAAGAGAAAGCCCTGTAACATTAAGTTTGAATAAGAAATCGCAATTTAAGCTCCCAATCTAAAACGTGTGTGTGCTTCCTAGCTGTGTCTTCGAGGAGACCTGGAATTAGCCACACCCCAGGTGAAACAGGCTTCGCCAGCACAGGGAGCTCAGGCTCAAAGACGAATGCAGGTGTGTCTGAAGGACACAGGAGTCAGCTCGCAGGCGCTCCCGTCCACTGGCCGCATCTAGGGTAAAGTGAGCAGCAAAAGCACCATGGCTCTGTGACTAGAATTAGCACATGGAATAAAGAAAATCCACTGCTGCACGGTGATTCACAGAGTAAGGGAAGAGGGAGAAAGGGAGAGAAGCAGAGGAGTGAAAGAAAAACCACTAAGTTCCACAACTGCAGGTGGCTATCTTACTTTGCAAATTGGTAATTAAAGAGTTCAACACTTACTCTGCTTTGTGGGAAGAAACTATAGTTCATCCCCTACTGACGAAGAAAAGCCTTTCTTTAGAGGATGCCTGCTAATACACATGGAAGGTATCACAGAATTAGAAAACCACCTTCATTCCCTATGAAATAACTGATTCAGGCAAGGACCACCAAGGGATGCTAAAACCATCAGGGAAAGGTCAACAGGAAACAACATATTCACAGCGTGCCGAATCACATGCTGACCAACACAGGGAGACGTGTCCCTTTGCTCTGGAGCCATCTGTTGTGACTACCATAGTCAAGTGCTGGGAAGCAGCACCACCAACAGTGACCTTATGCATCTACTCAAGTGAGGCGCTATCAAGTACGCAACATTTCCCTGTCAAATATTTTTGCTAAAAACATTTACTGTGACTCTAAAGAGGCCTTTAGGCCTAACTTCGAGTTTACAGGAAATACATGCAAACAACTTAAGTGATACCATGAAAAACCAGGCAAACTTGGAATGTTGCTGACCCTACACAACCACTGGCCTGGACTACCCATATGATCCAAGCCTGGACAGAGTGGAGACCATTCTCCACTGAAAGATGCCCATTCCAGGTAAACATGAACGCTGACTGGGCCTGGTGTCAACAAGACTCCTTGGGGACAACTGGGGAAATACAAATATAGAAGGGCTATTAGATAACCTAATAAAACCGAAGGAATTACTATTTTGTGCGGTGTTACACCTGCAACTAGCTTTCTAATAGTTTGGTCTAACACATAAATACACAGACAAAGCAAACATGGCAAAATGTTAACTACTGAATCTAGGTGGTAGATACTGAAATGTTTGTTTCATTATTTAAAAATTCTTTCTGCATGTTTGAAAATTTTAATAATAAAAGTGGGAGGGGGTGGAGGAAAAGAAAAAGCATGCCATTCCTGTCCTCGGGCCGGAGATGGGGTCACAGCCTGGCCCTATGCTCAGGAGCAGAAGGCTCCTGCCACCTGAGCCTCCCGCCCCCCCTTCTCTGAAACGAGGGGCTCACTCTGCGCCCACGCTGTCAAACCCTCTCTAAGGCATCTACATACTGCTGTCAGTAAGGGGGACTGGGAAATAGGAAGGACTGCAACACGGCTGAGCTTACTTTCAACCACAGAATTGTCAATGTCAAAACCTTTTCAAGCAGTTCAGGCAAAAGCAGAATTTTAAAGTCACAAGAAAGGGCAGAAAAGGTGCTGCTGACACTACATGAGGGTCACGTTCTCAGGCATTAACCTCCACAGCAGTCACAAGAACAGCAGTCAAGGTGGAAAAATCAGGCACAAGCTCTGCCCGCAGTCTGAAACCAGGCCTCCGATCCTGCTGATGCTCAGGTAAACGGCTGCAACCATGATCCAAATCACCTGTTACTAACCCAGGAGCTTCTGCACAAACCAGGAAAGTCCTGACTCCTCTCCAGAGGCCTCCCTGTACCACTGGCTGGAACCAGCCTGGAGCAGTCCCACAGACCTCCCCAAACAAACCACAGAAGAACAGGTATCCCGCAACGGTAAGAACTGCAGTCTGACAGAGAACATCACTGCCCCCTGATCTCCAACGGAAAAGAAAATCATAATGGTCAAACTATAAAAGGAACCAGAAAAACACTTCTGGTCAAATTCATAATGCAGTGTCCTTGAAGTGGAATTCTCCTAAAGTGCAGACAAGACTTAAGCCCTCCTTTAGCTACCTTAGGGAGATGGCACGTGACACACCAGAGCAGGCCCATGGTCTTCAAAGATTCAAGAGGCGAAACAGAACTGCAGACAGAGCCAGTTAGGAGAAGCTGTTCCCCAGGAAGCCCAGAGATGGTCTGCACCACCACAAATATTTATGTCTTAACCACCTCAGATTTCCTATCTGGAGAATGCACCTAAAGCTGTAGCTTATTCAGTTGTGATAAATGACAGTATTTATGAAAAGTTCCTAGGCACAGAATTTGAGACAGGTCTCTTCCTTTTGCAAATGTAGGGAGGCGTGTTTCTTGTACACAATTTTTGCTCCCACTTGGGCGTACAGGAAATCCTACAACATTCATTTACCTATTTTACCAGGTTACACCTCAGACAGAGCCTCATCAGGCTGACGACTGCAGAACATGGAAAATTCTACCCCTCAGAGGTCTCGTGGCCGTTTTTACAGTGAACGACCTTCCCCAGAGTTCCCATCAACCCCTGCTTACCTGACATTCCCTCCAGCCTTCTGTATTCTCATGCGTTCTTCATACTGTGTTGGATTATGCTCCTTGCTGAGGCTTAAGGCTGCATGTTTTTGACTCTCCTCATTGTAACGACACAGGATGGCCTGGGAAGATGGAGATTACAACAGCTGTGAAACTCAATGAGCCATGCACCGAAAGTTACCAGCTGAAGAGAAAGGTTAACAATGGAGTTTCAAATTCAGCCTCCTCCTGACAAACCTGAGTTCAGAGAGCCAAGCATGGAAGAAGTGTTAAGTAGCAACGTGGTGTCTTGGAAACACCAAGTAAGGGAGAGAAGCCCCTGGTCTGGGTCTCAACTCTGGTACAAACTCTGCTGGATGATCACAGGCAATGGCTCACTCTCTCTAGGTTGTCTTCTTATCAGTGACACGAAAGGGAGGCACTTAAGTATCAAAGTCCCTTAGGCGTTACCATCCTTTGAGTCTACAAGAGGCAAGATGAGGCTGACCAAGTGCGTCTCTGTGTCCCCCAGCTGCATGTTTATCATGTGGTAACTTCCAGATAAGCTTCTATTTTACAGAGGAGGAAGCTGAGGCCCAGAGGATAAGTATCGTGCCTAAAGTCACACAGTAGGGCTAGGACTGAAATTTGGGTCTGACACCAGCCTTTTTTTTTTCTTCCCCAATTTTACTTGTGCAATTTTTTAAATCATTTGGTCTAAACACACACGTACTAGAGACAGTCTACTGGAGGATCGCCAGAATATGAACTCTACTACGGCAGGGACTATCATCTGTGATGTTCACTGCCGTACCCCTAGTGCCTGGTATTTATTTATAAATCACCCTGAAAGCAACAGGGGTTGGGCCATTATGTCCAGATCTGAAGATGCCAGCTTAAGAGTGGGAAGGGTCACTTTGTTACTGTGACTGCTGAAGGAGCAGGGAGGCTAGCTGAAAAAGCAGCAATGGAAATACACATTTCATCCTGACGGGGGAGGAGGAAAGGACTGCCACCAGTCTTGCAGAGCATCACCCTCCAGCTTACGTAGTTCCCCACAACTGTGACTGGGACACAGGATATCACCAGTGGGAAGTAATTGGGTTTTCTCCCTTAGCCACGTGGACTGGGCCCAATGGATGATCAGCACATCACCTAGCAGGTTTCTAGCTACAGCTTTTGAGTTAGTTTGCAACCACAATGATTTTGAGGCAGGGATTAATATTTTCCATTCAATACTGCCTGAGGTCAGAGAAATAAAGTTGAAGAATATTTA
This sequence comes from Equus quagga, assembly GCF_021613505.1. NCBI lineage: Eukaryota > Metazoa > Chordata > Mammalia > Perissodactyla > Equidae > Equus > Equus quagga. The sequence goes on along the minus strand of NC_060283.1, from coordinate 35,035,737 downwards.
AGCTACTTGCATACCCAATTAAATTCCAACCCACAACACCATCTAGACAGAATATGCATACAAAAAAAGAAAACAGAATGGATCTGGGTTTTAAAGCAGAAGAGGTCTGTTAGAGGGCTTCCTCCTGCTCAGCTGCTGTTCCCTACCCAGAACTTACACTCTGCAGCGGAAGCCCCTGCAGCAACCCCACAGGACAGACTTCAACCCCGCCAGCGTCATTAATCTTATCCAACAAGTGCTGCTATGGCTCCTCCCCCATATCACATGCTGGTATCTAAGTGGGTGGCTCCAGAGCCACATACCCGACTATCTCCGAGGTTGGCAATATAAAGAATGTTGTCTACAGCCAGAACACACGTGGCAGTGGACCCATCTTTCCAGGCAGGCTTCCTGGGGGGAAACACATCAGAAATACAGTCACCACCAACACGCTAACACCTTGAGACTAATTTCCAGAGTTGAATAGGAAGTGTCTTACACTTTAAAATGGACTGTTTCCTTGATATGTGCTTTTTTTCTGTTTCCAATTAACAGTTTTAGGAGCTTACTAGATGCTAGGTACTTTTCAGACAGGGAGCATTAGCATTAAACCATATCAGAAGACCTGACATGCGTTTGGGAAAACACCACACACTCTCCACTCACACGTCTTCACGTGGTTAGACTTACTGGCTGGAAGCTTGTTTAAGGAACTCTTCATCAGTATGCTTAAAGGTGTCCAAAAGGCATCTCTTCACGGTTTTCTCTACACTGATCACGTCTCCTATTACAAAAGGAATAAAAGAAAAACTCTTAAGAGGGAAGATCGTCATCCTCCCACTGTCACTTTGCTTTCGTACTGTGACCAGGAACACCTGTAATTCCTCACCTACAAGGCAGTGCCATTTGTATTTGATTTTGATAGTTTCCCAACTGTGAAGGCAAGACGCCCACTTGTACCCAACGACACTTCACAAGAGGTGCCCCTCAGAGACACGAGAAGTTGTATACTGGGCTCACCTCGGAGCCCAGTGCCCTCAGCCCTACTCTTTTAAGATCATCAATCATTGTTTGACTAAAGCCAAAACGACATATCTCAGTGATTGACACAAAAGCAGACACCAAGACGAACATGAACGATTTAGTTCTCAGTCTCACCTTTAGGAAACTTCCTGATTAAGTTCTGATGCAAATTCTGTGCAGCGAATTTTGAGGCTCGAATTCCTCCATGTCCATCAAAAACAGCAAAATATGAAACCCGGGTACTGCAGGAATGAATTGAGAGGCTGTAAGATTCTCAGAGCAGAGAGTCCTCCTCTCCATTAAAGCTTCTAAATTTTAAACAGTGAACGTTAGTAAGACAGGGAAGTCCTGCTGCTAAGACACCAGTCACACTGTCAAGAATGGGAAATAAAGGCCATAAGTAACATTAACTGAGAAAACATTTAAAAAGCTTTCATGGTATTTTAAAATTAAAAACTCACACTTGTTTCAAAAATCAAAAATTATTAACTGATTTTTCACTGAAGATGAAACTAAAATTCCTAACTTTCTTCTATTAAAACCAGATTTGTTTAAACACTAATACACAGATAAACAGTTACTGTTCTACACAGTCAAAACTATCTCTAAGGGCAGGGGGTGGTTCCACAACTGTTATCCAAACTTTGACCGATACCTAACTCTTGAAGTTTATCTTAACAGTCTTATTCCTGCTCCCCTTTCAAGTTTTGACAGAAAACTCACATCTATGAAACAAATGGCATGGCATTAAATAATAAACTGTTTCAAAAAAGAAAGAACAAAAATACTATGAGAAATGACCTTCACCCTACAGAGCTGCTCTTTTTTCAAACCTTTTTGGAATGGCTTTTCAATTTGGGACATCACGAGCCATGAAAAAATGAACTTCCTCTGGTTTGTAACTCAGAACTGCTATCTCACAGCATGGCATGTGCTACGTAGGGTGTTCCCAGGTAAACCTGTCCCCTAAAATCTATCTGTCCCATGGGGATCTCCAGAAGTCTCTTTCCTGGCTTTAAAAACAACTTTAAAGCATAGTCCTGATCTTGGTGAGCAACAGCAGCCTAACAGCAGTGAGCGTGTGTGTGTGTGTGTGTATATATATATATATATAGATATAGTCACCCCCACACGTGACCAGGCACCCTGCAGGGGCCACCACCTTCTCCCATTAGGCTTCATCTACTGGACAAAAGCTCTGACACCAATGGCTCCAGCACACTGTACGTTAATGACCTACTGGTGTCAGTTAACAAATGTAAGGTATAGATTACGTAATCAGGGAAATTAGGTGGTGTATGTTATGTAATTACACATTATAATATATATAAATATAATGCATGTTAACAACCAATTCAGTGTCCTACCTTCCAGTTGCTTTTCCTCCATGTCTAAGACCTTATCTGGAAAGTTTCATTTCGCTTGTACAGGTTCAGGAAATTTTCCCCTTCTTCTTGACGTCACTCTACTTTTGTTCTCTCTCTGGGCCCTCGCTATCTGCACTAGCTCTCCCTGATCACTGACTCACTGCTGTAATCAGCGGCTTCCACCTCCATCCTCTCGGTCAGAGTAAGAATGCTCCCTGCCAGAAGCTCTTCAGATACTGGTGAAGAGTACCACACCCTAAAGACCCACAATGTGGAGAGTCATTCTCCATTTAGTGGGGTTTCTCAACTTCAGCAGGACGGACATCTGGGGCTGAACAATTCTTTGTTGTGGGGCTGTCCTGGGTGTTGTAGGATGTTTAGCAGCATCCCATCCCCCAACCAGAGGTCAGTAGCATATCACCCTGTTGTGACAAACAATAACGTCCCTGGGGGGCAAAATCAACCCCAGCTGAGAACTACTGACATTGAACCAAGCGGCTCAAGTGATATGTCTTTCTAATAAATACAAACTGGTTACAGTCCAAAATCCAGTCAGATCAGAGACTTTCATGCCAACCAGGCTTGCTGGGGTGTAGACACTCACATGAGGGATGATGGGGGTTTACACTCCTCGGTGATGTCATTCAGAATGACATGGGCATCCTGCATCTCCTCCCGCTCGCCCTTCCGCTCGGCCACATAGCCTTTCAAAGCAAAGATTGCTGAAGAGGCTACGGAAAAAGAGAACAAAAAGCCAATACAAAACTGTGCCCTTCCCTCCAGAAGCCCTAGGCCCAGAGCAAATGAGAGGGAACTCTGGCTGCTTTACTCAGCAATGGCCTAATGGTGCAAATACACTAGACTCCTCAAGGCATCTCCCAGCTGCATGTCTGTAACTAAAATCAGACAACTGTTGGACAGGGCCAGTCTCTGAACAGCGGAGAGAAGACAGGAGACGACAGTAAGATAGTACAGAACAGCTCCATTTAAAAAGACCTAAGTCAAAGCACCAGAGTGTGCTGCCATCCCACAGAAGCAGGGTTTGAATTGAGGGAAGGAATTACGTGCAAACCTGGTCTTGACAATAAATCCAACGAGGACAGAAGAATTCCTAGTTTACAGAAATGCAAGTAGGTACAGTTTATCCCAAATGTCTTGTTGCACACCCTGAAAATATCTATTTCCATGCTTAAAGCTGGAAGAATTTGAACAAATGGTAAGATCCGTTGCTTTTACTTTGAATAAAAGGATAAACGAGTCCAGTGAGCCACAGAAATCTATTGATACTGAATGGTTAGGCTGGTTTAAGCTCCCTTTCTGAGACCTAGGGCCATGGAAATAATAAAATGAGCACTTTCAGAAGAGCTGTTGCTGGCAGGCGTGACATTCTTTAGGCTAAAGGCAATGATAAGCTAAGCTGAAGACCAGGTCTTCACAGCTGAGCTGGGAGTAAGGCCTTCCACACACCTCTATGTGTATCTTCCAGCTTCATTCGGGATCGTTTGTGGCAAAAGACAAAGTGGTCTTGTGCAGTAAGTAAAAATCCACAGCTCTCTCTCTTCAGCTGATATTTTTCATTTCTCCCCCATGAACTCTGATAAGTTACAAAGCCGATTACAAACTTCAATTGCTTTTTCCAACCTCAGGCTCTCTCAGGAGGCTGCCTGCTGAGCTACTCACAGAATTCAAAGTGTTCATCAACAGCTTGTAAACAAAGACAGGGAGTCAGAGAGAAGATGAGTGCTCCATAAGCTAAGTGTTCCCTGGAAAAGGCGAAGTAAAACTACCTGTGTTTTTTAACCCTTCAGAACAAATGTCAGTTTCCTGTCTGACCAAAGGTAACATCAGAGATGTACACGGAAAGTAAAGAGAGAAAGAAAGCAAAAGAAAACTTGGAAATCTGTTTGCAAAAAGGGAACCCTACCCGCTCCTTGAATACAGACATAAAATGGAAGTATTATAATCAGAAAGCTGAGCTTGTTTTTGCTCTGGGTTGTTTTAAAATATGAAGTCTAATACATTTGTTTTCAAACTGTCTGAAAACCTTTACAAACTTTCTTTTCCACAAGCTCTTCACTGCCATTCTTCTCTTCTTCAGAGGTTTTTCTCTTTGCTCCTTTCCCTTCATTCTTTACCATCTGGGATATCGAAGTGTCAAGAGAACCTGGAAATAAAGTAAAAGCCAGACAGAAACAGAGCTGTAGACTGTTAGAAAGACCGTCCCGAGCAGAGCAGGCTCCACCCCAGCCCGCAGAGACAAAGGCTTCTCATGGTAAAACAGACATTCACGTCTTTGGGCTACAGCGCATACATGATGCTTTACATCCACAGGCCCTTATTCATAAACAGGGAAGTTTCCAAAATCTGCAAAGAGACACATCCTGAACAAGTTCAAAAAAGTAACAAGTGCCAAAAAAGGCTTAAAACGAGGTAAATGTCAGGCTTTAAGAACTGTATGCATCCTGAAAAGCGAAAAAGGGCTGCCGAAGCCATTCCCATTCGCAGAGGGATGAATTTGTGCACAAAGCCAGAGCTAAGAGCACCTGCAGTGTGCGTGTGTTTTCGAATGAGAAAAGCCTAGTTTCAAATTCCAGCTCTGTCACTCACAAGAGGTGCACCCCAAGGGAAGTTACTTAACCTTCCAGCCTCAGCTTCTTCATCCATAACATGGGCAGAACACTGTCATCTCACAGGGTTGTTCAAAAATTGATGGGGACAAGGTATGTACAGCACTTATCACAGTGCCTGGTCCAATAAATGGCAGCTGCTGTCATAATTACTGGCCCTACGTATTCTCTGCATTTAGGGATAAAAGCATACAACCATTTATTCAACTTCTCTTCGCCAGACATTTCTGAGTACTGCGGAAAAAATTTCCCAGCCCTCAAGAAGAGTCAATTACTTGCAAAAGGACAGATTTCTGCAACAGTATGACACAACACATATATCTCACCCCATATAATAAGGCAAATTGACAGAAACTTTGAGAGACATTTCTAAAAGACTCTCTCCGTTAGCCTCTTGTTGCTTACTTTTTGTGTTCCAGTTTTCCCAATGTATATGCAAAAGAATCTTCTGTTAAGTTGCAAAACAGAGAAATTTTTAAAGCTTTGTTATTGCCTTCTAATCAAATTACATTGTAGTCAGAATGTAGCCTGTATATGAAATCAATTCTTTATTGGGACTGACTTTATGGCCGAGAGTATAATCAATTTTTGTAAATGGTCCTTGCCTGCTTAAGAAGAATATACGTCTTCTCAAGAAATCCAAAATAACAGATGCAAGATTGGATTCTACATCCAAAAAAATCAAGCTTGTTCAAAGTGGCGCTGAAACCTTCTACGGTGTTACCAGTTTACTGTCTTTTGCCCTATGGATAACTAAGACATAGCTATGCTGACTCTTTCTTTTATTAAATCTGTTAAGAGCCCAGTTTGCATTTATTAACTTTCATTATAACTAAGAGTTCAGTCATCCCTCAATATTCACGGGGATTGGTTCCAAGAACAGCCGCAGATACCACAATCTGCAGATGCTCAAGTCCCTTATATAAAATGGCATAGTACAATGAATACAGTCGGTCCCCCACACCCTCTCGGATACAGAGGGCTGACTGTACTGTCTTTACTGGGAAGGTTTTAGGCTAAACTGTATGGGAACCCTGTAACTTTTTGGTATGGGTCCACAGCCCTGAAAACCTGAGAATTCTTACGTAAGATGATTGTAATACTTTTTGTAAATACGGGACCTATACTAATCTAATCTATTCTTTCTAGACTAGTTCCAGTCATTCTATGGTAATGAATTAGTAATACCAAAAATCTGAAGCAGCAAGTGTATCTGACAATGCAATGAAGGTTTTTACATCAAAAGATAATTCCACATGAAAGAAGATAGCCTGCATTCCCACTGTCCCCCTACGCCCTACCCTCTCCTTCCTTTAGGGGAGGAGCATGTGAGAAGTTAGAGGAATCTGCTCTAGGCTTCCCGCTGCTTAACTGAGACACAGAAAGAAAAGCTACATATATATGGGACTAGGTAGAGCCAGTGTTAATGAGCTTGACAAAAATGACATCAAATCAATAAAAAATCTTGAGAATGTATAAGGACTGACTGGAAAATAACTAAGGTCTTGAATTTCAAAGAAATTCCTACACATCATCTGTACCAGTCCCCAACCAGTGTCATTCAGACTTCATCTTTTTAAGGTCAAAATTTTTGTAATGTGGGTGACAGAAAACAGAAGACCTACTTATTTGTACTTATGGGTTCAAGGATATGGAAAATACTTTAACTGTATTTCATATATGCAGACACTTCTGCTGGATACATTTGGGTCTGTCAGGAACATTACAAACCAGAATGACAGACTAGGAGATTTTTTTTTAAAAACATTAATAACAAAGTTCAAAGTAAATTATAGAACCCTTAATTCTTAAAGTTGTAAGAGGATGAACCTCAAGAAATAAAAAATAATCACAAAAAATGATGTAGTATTTAGGTATCTAATCTTTTTGCTTCCACCTGATGGTGCCTATTTAGTCTTAATAGACTTTATGTTGTACTATGATTTAATGTCATCCCAAACCCTGTTAAAAGCTATAAGAGTAAAACACTATGTACTAGTTCCATTAGTGCATTGGATGTTTTTCCCCTACCACTTACCTGAATCGCCACTGCTGGCTGGTGGGAGGTCATCAAAAAGCAAAGGTCCCCCTGATCCTGAAACACAGCAGAACGCCTAGTGAGCCCACAAAACCTGCATGAGGCTTAAGTTTCAGAATCCATCCCACCAGGAACCTCTGCAGGTCATTGAAATAAACTCAAAACTCTTGTGTCAATCCAGTGGCCACTCACAGTGCGGTAAATAATGTCTTGAACCTATTTTATTTTAAAGTCCTATCATTTCAAAGGAAACAAAAACCTGCCTTAAAGAGTTAAATCTTATTTCAACTAGTAAAGTAAACACTCAAATGAACCAGAGAAAACTGCTCTCAACATTTTCACGCAGTTTCTCAGTGCTTGTGACTAGCAGATTTTTCTGCCTTACCTGATGCCATGGATTCAAAACTTAAGACAGTCCAACACCTAAAACATCTGTGTGTTGAAAATGGGGGAAAGGGAAAAAGATTGAGACAACTACAATCCCAGGATGACATGTTGACACACACCTGGGAGAGCCTGAAGACTGTACCTGAGTCAGTACTGCTGGCCGGAGGGAGGTCATCAAAGAGCAGAGGTCCCCTCTGAGCTTCCTTCCCTAGAACAGGGAACACCCGCTTAGAGAGCATTTGGTCACCGGCCAGGAGGGCTTTTCAAAGGGGGATCTTCTAAGTTCGCTACTAAATCCAAATTTTCTCCTCACTTAATTTAAAAAATATTTTTTTGACATCTATTTAATATGGACATTTGTTTCCAACAGTTATAGTCAACATAAAAGCAATGAAAGATGACCCAACAGGCATTTTAAGGACTATTGGGTATTTTGAGGAAAACAAATATTTTTCTTGATAATTTCATTATTGATAGCAAAAAACATTGAAAAATATTTCTTTAAAAGTGAATCCTGGGGGTCGGCCCCGAGGCCGAGTGGTTAAGTTTGCTCACTCTGCTTTGGCGGCCCAGGGTTTCAACGGTTCGGATCCTGGGCACAGACATGGCTCTGCTCATCAGGCCACGGTGAGGCAGCATCCCACATCCCACAGCTAGAAGGACCCACAACTAAAATATATAACTAAGGACTGGGGGGCTTTGGGGAGAAGAAGGAAAAAGTAAAAAATAAAAAGAAATTTTAAAAAAATAAGTTAAAAAAAGAATTATATTAAACAAAAAAGTGAATCCTGGGAAGAAAAAATCTGACTCTAGAGCAAGAAAATGGTAATCTGGTACCTGAAGATAGAACTTAAGAGATGGAGGGAGTCTTCAGAGATCTACAGTCTTAATAAAATCCTATTTCAATAACTGAAATTAACCACCAAGTAGAATCTCAAAACAAACGAACACAGAGCCGACAAGAGGCTTGAGGGAAGCAAATCTGTCTTGACTTGGCCTCCCAGCACAGTGCCCAATTCAGCAACAATCCGCGGAGAAAACGGGGAATTTCAGATACTCCACGATAAACTCTGGAGAAAGTCAGGGAAATTTTTTATCTAAAACATCTGAAGATTTACATACCAAAAGTCCTTGCCTTAAATGTTTTATACTCAATTATCCCGTGCCACATAAAATTTGACCACCATTCCTTATTCTCCAGCTGTTCCCAAAATTTCTATTGAAGCTATTAAATGTATGAACTGGCAACAGAAACGGGGAACAAAGGGCCGAAGACGAAGGTGCCGGCTCATGTCCTGTGAAGTCCAACACGCTGAGTCAACACAGGCTTTGTCCCACCTCCTGTTCTTCAGAGTTCAAGTACAGAAATGTGCTCCTTTGAAAACCAATTCCCAAGGGCCAGCCCCCGGAGGGCCTAGTGGTTAAGTTCGGTGCGGTTCATTTCAGCAGCCTTGGTTCAGTTCCCAGGCATGGACCTACATCACTGTCAGTGGCCATGCCGTGGTGGCAGCTTACACACAAAAAGAGGAATACTGCCAACTGATGTTAGCTCAGGGCAAATCCTCCACAGCAAAAAAATAAAATAAAAATTAAAACCACTTCCTTTGTCCACATGGTCTTTTTGCCTCTATGTAGAAAAGAGGCGGGTATCAATTCTACCCTTTTAAAAACAAAAATTTAAATTTAAATTTATCAACTCCAAGGAGGGAAAATTTTTCAGGAGTCTTTAGATCAGAAGTACCTTAAATACCTGATAAATTCCCGACTTAACAAAAAGTAACCTTTCTGCTTTATAACCCTAATGCAAATGGGAAATGTTCACTCCATTAAGTTATATTCTTATTCTTCAGAATTACCCTAAACAAACTAAGTAGTGCGAATACTTTCATTTCTCTCACAAGTGACATACAGACTCTATGGGAAGTATTCAAAACAGCATTAGCACATTAAAAGACATTTAGGATAACTACTGACTCACTGTACCAATCCAATCCTTCTACGAGCATCCCTAATATTCTAGCAGACTACTAACATGGGGAGCGCAAACTGTACGGGGTCTAACCATGAGAATGGGCATTCTCCTAACAGACTCCAAACCGCACCGGATGATCCAGAACAATCACACTGCATTCACCGTGGCCAGAGAGCCCGGCATCTTGGGAGGGGGAGACATTACAGGGAGAAGGCCAACGTGAAGAGCAACCAACCCTTCTACTTGTGCCAGGTCACTTTAATTTTTGGGTTAAACTACCCAACTAAATTAGTTCTTTCCATTGCCAACATCCAATGGGGAAAGCCCTCTTTTACGTAGGTGACACATTTTCAGTTCCTGGAAACATTCCTCACAACAGAGTTTCCAGCTTAGCAACAGCCTGGCCTCTCTCCTCTGGCTGCAACTCAGTCTAAGACAGTGCCCTAGCTGAGCACCACCCACAGAGAATGGCCTATCTCCCCGTGCTGAATGGAATGAGCCTCTCCCCAGCTCCTTTCTCACTCGGGAATACCGTGCGTGGTGTTTCAATTAAACACAATGAGATCATCTCACACTTTTGTTGGCCACAACTGAGAACAGCTTATAAAAATGATAATTAAGATTTCCTGCCTGCCAGACACTATTCCAGTGCTCTGCATATTTTAATGCATTTAATCCTTACAGTAACCTTATGAGGTGGGTACTATTACTATTGTTACTTACTGATGAGGAAACTGAGGCACTTAGGTCAAATAACTGTCCAAGAGAGAGAGCCAGTGAGGAGTGGGGGTTCAAATCTAGGCAGCCTGGCTTCCCATCCATGCTCTAGGAGAGGTGCTACCCAGCCTCCAGGTGCAGGCCCCATTCTAGGAACTTCACAAGGATCACTACTACATGACCCTCACAACAACCCCATGAAGATAATCCTGAGGCTCTGTAAGATCTCTGCAATACCTTTTGCATCACCAAAAGGATCAAACTTAGAGCAGCTTGTATCTGGATTCTTTAAAAAAAATCTGTAGGTCAAAGATGCTATAAAGGAACTTCTGGTTAGCTGAACCTTACATTCTATTTCGGATAACAAGTAACTCCAAGAAAGTAATTTGGGGCTACAATTATTGGACAAAGTGTGACTTTGACCAAAAACTTCGAAGAGGCCCCAGGGTGCTAAATATAAGAACCCTAATAAAGAATGACACAAGAATGAAGACAGTTTTTCATTACAGTTAATCTCACCTGGGATTTTTTTTAGTTATCTACAGTACTCTGAAGCTAGGTCTACTGAAAGTTATATACTATGCTGAGAATACTCTTGGGTTGATCACATTCAGGTTAACTAAAAGTCACTATGGACAATAAAGCAACAAAAAGACCTTAAATAATGTTGCCTAAATTGTTTTTTATACTTGAATTTTCTTTTCAACTACAAACACAACACATGTTTTCCAAATACCACAGAGGTATGAGAAAAAGGCCCTGCCTCCCCACCACACCCGCCAACCACAGTAACAGCTGAGTGTGTATGTTCCACCTTCCTCTACGCTCCGGTACTTGTGTATGTGGATTAATTTTTAAAAGGTACAAGCGTACCGTACACAATAGTCTACATACATCATTGCTCACGTAAGCCATCAGGCATGTTCCAGGCCAGCACACCTGGCTCTAATTACTCTTTCCAACAGCTGCACACTATTCTATATAGGAAGCCTAGCCACTCATTTCCAGTTCCCTTATCGATGGGCATGCAGGCTGATTCCGGTTTTCCAAATGACAAATAATGCCACAATAAACAACCTTAGACATATATCTTTACAAAATCTGCAATGACTGCCAGTGAAAGGGTAGATGTAGTTTAAATTTGACAGATGCCAAAATTTGTTCCAAAGAAAGTTGTGGTAACTTCGACTCCCAACACTATTCATGAGAATGTCCATTTCTCTACATCCTCACCACCACGTTGCCAATTTTTAAATCTAATGGGTGAAAAACATGGTACGTCAGTGATTTCCTAGTCCTTTCCTCAGTGACTGAGGAAGCTGAGCATTGGTCCCTGTTGATGGGACCATTTCTTCTTCTATAAACTGTCAGGATTCGTCCTTCAGCTATTTTTCTAATGGGTTATTCCTCACTTATCAGGAACAGTAACTTTTAATAATGTGTACTGCCATTATTTTCTCTCAGTTTGTCATTTGCCTTTGTAGTATTCTGTCCTGCAGAAATGGTTTATTTTTACATAGTTAAATCCATTTTGTTTTTATGACGAGTTTTTTCCTGCTTAACCCTGACATTTTGAAATCAGTCTAAGTTTTTTTCTAGTAGCTTAACCTTTCTTTTATATTTAGATCTACAAGTCCTTTACAAGAATTAGTTTAAAGATGGCCTGCCAAGCAAACATTTAGTCCCTGACAGGTGACCATCAGTTGTAAAGTGTACTGGTGTAGCTACCCAGAAAGTGAAAGAACCACTGAAACCAAGTTATGGCTGAATCCAACTTTAAAACAGATCCCCTTTAATTTGCTAACCTTAAAGACACCAAGGCAGCACTGTCACGAGTATGAAAGAGCAGAGAAGTTCCACTTCCTCTTTTAGGTAAACTGTATATACCGAAAAAACTTGATGCACTCAGCAATCAAATCTGTAAGTGCTGGGATGAAAACTACCAATCTAGTACAAAATCTGAAAACATTCAATGCGTTCTTTCTACATTTTTCTTCAGACTATAAAAATTAAGAGGCTTGGAGATAGGAACATTAGATGTGATGTTTAAAACAAAAATCAAAGAACTAAACAAAATACACTTGATGTGATCTGAGCAGTACATTTACTCTTTGGACACTTAGCATTTTCACAAAATCCATTTGAGAGTGCCCTCTTGCCCCCTGTGAAGTAGCTGCTAAAGATAGCGGCTCCTTGACTAGCACCTCCTAGGCATGACCTCCCGCTCCTCTCTCCTCTCCGCCCCAAGCACCATGCATGGAGCACTCTCTAACCCACGTGCTAACAGTAGGAGGCGACACTCTCTTTTACAGACATGGGAACAGCCACAGAAGGCATGGCTAGAAGAACAGCCTTGGGATTTGAAACCAGTCTGATCACATGTCCCGAACAACTCTTTATGGGGACTATGAAAATGACCAGGTCTTTTATTGTTTCCTGCATTAACTCAAAAATTTGTGGCACCTGCAATCATGTGTGAGGGTCATGATGGCGCAGTTTAGCCTCATCTTTCCATCCACTTTATGAACCCAACCTTATTTTCCTTTCATTTACTCTATTTTAAATTTTATCAATCAATACCATAGATTTTCTGAAACAAAGTATGATGTGTAAATTAATTTCTCAAAAACCACAGTACTTCCACAAGACTGTGAAATCAGACTGTTGTTGATTTTTTTAACCCGTTACATCTTGTCTTGTTGGTTAACTTAACTGCCTGTCAAGATAACTCTGGATCCCCATTCTGTCACTCAGTTTATCCCTTCTCAGCTTCCTGTCATCTACAAATTCAGAACCATGCCTTCTTTGTTTTTAAAGCTATTTTTAAAAATACATGCAGCCAAGCAGGGCCTGTTGAGAGTGTCAGCGCCCTCCCCACAGGCAGGGAGCCGCGCACTAACCCACTCTCCTGGAAAGGGGCATTGAGACACCATGCAGCCCCCTGCTGCCCTGGCATCTCAGCCAGGACTGGATGCGCCCTCCCCACTGTATCTGGTGACAGGCTGCCAAGTGCCAACCTGTAAGACTCAGAGTTGTCAGGTTTTATATCATCTCAAGGGTGCCTTCCCTGGAGCAGACCCAAATTAACTTCAGGTAAAAAGGTATGGAAATTTTTAAAAAAACGATCGGCTTACAGGCACACCTGAGAATCCAAACTCTGCCCCAAACATGTTCACATAGAAGTTATACTCCATCAACAGGGCAAAAGAGACTGCATACACAAAGCCAGAGTTTTTACCCACAACTAGAACAATCTAGAAAACAAATGGCCCAGCTGAGAACACAGGCTCAAGCACCAGTTATTTAGATACTTCTGTATCGTGAGAATGGTCAGTGGGGTAAGGGCATCATTACTGGGAATAATGGCCCGATAAACACTGGCCAGGCTGTGCACATGTGACAGGCCAGACTCCAGGCCCTGGGGAGGGCAGAACCAGCCCTTCCTTAGGGCCCCAAGTCCCATCACTCCTCCACACCGGCATGCTTAGGCCAGCTGGAGAACGAGACGTTCCCCCTTTAAGCACATTGTTCCCTTGCCTAGAAACTCTGCAAATCACAGGTCTGCCCATCTTTAGAGGCCCAATTCCAGCACCGCCTCCTTCCCCCACTCACTGGACTACAAATATCACTCGTGGGGGTACTCAGCATCTCCCATAGTCATTGACTTTTGCCACTCTTAATTATAACCAACTGCATTCAGAATTACGCTCCTTGAAAGCAAAGGCTGGCTCTCATTCACCTTCCTATTCCCTGCAACAGTAGTTCTCAAACCGTGGTCCCCTGGGCTGTCCAGGCAAAACCCCCTGGGAATTTAATAACACAGCTTCGGGGCCGCAAGCCAGGCTTTCGGATTTAGTGGGGCTGGGGTGGGGGGAGCCTGGAAATCTGAACTTGTTTTTAAACTTGTCCACGTTTTCTGCCACCAACTTAGGCTTGTAAATAAAGCCCTAACCTACAGCATCTAGCCGAACGTCTTGCACGTGGAAACATTAAGCGGTCTCGCCAAACTGCACCTGGGGTGACAACAATCCACTGGACCTCCAGAACTAACAGTCATACTGCTCCTACGGGGATGTCACATCCCCGGCCCAGCGCAGGGGCGAGGACGAGCGGACCCGGGCTAGTGCCCTTAACTTCGGGGAGACGGGGACCGTCCTGAGACCCGGAAACAACGAGAAACTGCTGTTAACCAGGAATCACAGGCGCGCAGAAGATGAACCCTCTCTTCTGGGCTCAAAACCACGCAGGATTCCGTTGGCGATTAATCTCGGGGGTAAAAACAAAGCGAAAACAAGACCCCGAACTTGCAGCAGCGCGGCGGGAACGACGCCGCTCGAAAGGACAGCGGCCGGAAAGCTGCGAGCAGCGGGCCGGGCAGCTCGGCGAGGTAGACGCCCGTGCGCGGAGCCCCGGAGGAGCGGCCCGGCCCGCGTGGGCCGCACACAAAGGACGCGCGGCCCGGCGAGCCCTCCCTTCCTACGCAGCGAACATGGCGCAGGCTCCGGGCGCCCGGGCCCGGCCGGCGCAGGCCCGCTCGCCCTCCCGTCC